>NC_140988.1:13554641-13797560 GCF_052327205.1 Somniosus microcephalus
CTATGAGAATCATCATCTCTAAGCTTCCTTACAGGATGAGAGAAAAATGGAGAAGAACAGCCTTTGAGATAATGGAGAGACGGAAAAGTAGAGCCAGGTTTGCAGACTTAGTGAATTTCATAGACAAACAGGCTAAAATTGCTAGGGAACTATTGTTTGGAAACATCCAGGATGTCAGCCCAACTACTGATGGAAGAGTGAAAGCCAAGCCTGCTGAATCAAAGACTCTCAGGAAAGGTGGTTCCAGGGGAAGCAGCTTTGCAACTATCGTCACTCAGGCTGGGGAAGAAAAGTCTCAGAACTCATCTCCCAAAAAGAGCAGTACAGTGACGCCTGCTAATGCCTTTCAGAAGCCATGTTTATTCTGCCAGAAGAATCATACATTGGATTTCTGCAGTGACATCAAAGCACAGCCACATAAAGATAGAATCGAATTTCTGAAGTACAATGGCCTATGTTTTGGATGTCTCTCTCAGGGGCACCTGAGTAGAAACTGTAAGCAAAGAACGACATGCAGAGAGTGCACTCGGAAACATCCCAGTCTGCTGCATATCCACAAAGAAGAACAAGTCTCTAAGAAGAGTGAAGAAAACAATACCGACGAGAAGGTTGTTTCAAGTGCTCTGGTGTCGCTAGAACCAGAGACTTGTGGATTCACTGGGGCCGGTGACAGTGATTGTATTCTTGCCATCGTACCTGTAAAGATCAAGTCTAAGAGGAGTGAGAAGTTTGTGGAGACTTACGCCTTCATGGATCCTGGTAGTTCAGCAACGTTCTGCACAGAATCACTCATGCGACAGCTGAACGTTAGAAGCAGAAGAACAGAAATCCTATTACGCACCATGGGTCATGAGAAGTCAATGCAAAGTTATATCCTGTCAGACTTAGAAGTGTGTGGACTTGAAGAGAAGGACTTCATAGACCTGCCTAATGTTTTCACACAGAGGGAGATTCCTGTTAAAATAGGGAACTTAGCCCTCCAGAAGGATGTGGAGAGATGGCCTTACCTGGAAAAGGTGCGTCTCCCATATATTGAAGCAGAAATTGGCCTATTAATTGGAACCAATGCCTACAAAACTATGGAGCCATGGCAGGTGATAAACAGCAAGGATGACGGACCCTACGCAGTCAGGACAGCCCTTGGATGGGTAGTCAATGGACTGGTAAGGAGAGATGATGGCAACAAGTCGAACAAGGAGCAACGACAAAATGTAACAGTTAATCGTATCTCTATCGCAAGCATTGAAGAGCTGTTGATACAGCAGTTCAATGCAGACTTTTCAGAACGCAGCTGTGAGGAAAAGACAGAGATGTCACAAGAAGACCATCAGTTCATGGATTTGATGACAAGGTCTACACAGTTCATTGATGGCCACTATCACATTGGTTTGCCACTGAGAAGACAGACCGCGAAGATGCCGAACAATCGCTGCATAGCAGAGCAGCGCGCCATCAGTCTAAAGAGAAAGCTGAACAAGGACCCTGACTTTCACGAAGACTACAAAGGCTTCATGAGAAACATCATAGCGAAAGGCTATGCTGTAAAAGTGCCCGAGGAACAGTTGAACAGAGACGATGGAAGTGTCTGGTACATTCCTCATCACGGTGTGTATCACCCAAAGAAGAAAAAGATCCGTGTAGTGTTTGACTGCACCACCTCATTCAGAGGAACTTCACTGAATCACCAGCTGCTTCAAGGTCCTGATCTTACTAATACCCTCATTGGCGTCTTGACGAGGTTTAGACAAGAGCTCGTTGCCATGATGGCAGATATAGAATCAATGTTCTACCAAGTCAGAATCCCTGATGAAGATGCTGATCTTCTGCGTTTCCTTTGGTGGCCAGATGGTGACATTAGTCAAGCTATGGTGGAATGTAGAATGGCTGTACACTTGTTCGGAGCCACATCATCTCCCAGCTGTGCAAGCTACGCTCTCAGAAAAACTGCAGAAGATGGCAAAGGCAAAGCACCATCAGAGGCTGTGGAGACAATCTTCAGAAACTTTTACGTTGATGACTGTCTGAAGTCCGTGTCAACAGAAGACGATGCCATTGCACTGTCAAGAGACCTTAGAACTCTGTGTTCAAATGGAGGATTCCATCTGACTAAGTGGATAAGCAACAGCAGAGCAGTTCTAGCTTCTATCACAGAAAAGGAAAGGGCCACTGAAGTCAAAGATCTGGACCTGAGCCACGATGTCCTTCCTATCGAGAGAGCTCTTGGTGTACAATGGTGCATTGAGTCAGACACGTTCAACTTCAGAATAATGGTGAACGAAAGACCATCCACAAGATGAGGGATTCTCTCCGTGGTCAGTTCCATCTATGACCCTCTTGGATTCCTGGCACCACTCATTCTGCCGGTGAAGCTGATCCTGCGAGAGCTGTGTAGAGACAAGAGAGGTTGGGATGAAGATATCCCAGAAGGTCAAGCTCAGAGATGGCTCAGATGGTTGACAGATTTGCAACAACTTTCTAGCTTCAATGTCAGCAGATGCATCAGGCCTGTGAGTTTTGGAGTTACAAAGACGGCTCAACTACATCATTTCTCGGACGCCAGTGAGGACGGCTATGGCACGGCTACTTATCTCTTGCTGACAAATCAAAAGGGCCGGAAACATTGTTCCTTCCTCATGGGGAAATCCAGGGTGGCTCCGCTGAAGCAGGTCACCATCCCGAGACTGGAGTTGACGGCAGCGGTTGTTGCAGTTAAAGTTGACAAGGTGATGCGGAAAGAGTTACAGCTCCCACTAGAAGAATGTGTCTTCTGGACGGATAGCACGACGGTGCTGAAGTATATAGAGAATGAGAAGATACGCTTCAAGACCTTCGTAGCAAACAGAATCTCATCCATTAGAGAAGCTACACAACCATCTCAATGGAGGTATGTAAACACCTCATTAAACCCAGCAGATCAAGCCTCACGGGGATTGAAGGCTGAAAACTTCATGAGGAGTGAAACTTGGATACAAGGCCCAAGTTATCTGCTGGAAACAGAGAGATCATGGCCAGAAAGACCAGATATGCCAAGTCAGATTGCTGAAGATGACGTCGAAGTCAAGAGATCAGTCACAGCAAATCTCATAACTACGAAAGAGAACTTTGACACAGTGAACAAGCTTGTTAACCATTTCTCAGGATGGCACCAGTTGAGGAAAGCAGTTGCATGGTTTCTAAGGTTGAAAGAGTTGCTGCTACACCTGAGCGGTAAGAGAAAAGAGTATCGAGCCACTATCCATCAGTCTGAAAGTAACCCTGATAAGCAGAGAATGCTTCTACAGCAATACATGCACCAGCACAAGACCACATTGGGTAAGAATTCATTGACCGTGGAGGATTTGGCCAAGGCTGAGATGGAGATAGTTTGCTTCAGTCAAAGACAAAGATATCCAGAAGAAATCGAAGCTTTACAGCGAAATATTCCAATCAAGAAAGGTAGTCATATCTACAAGCTGGACCCTACACTGCAAGATGGAGTACTGAGGGTGGGAGGGCAACTAAACAAATCTGCTATGCCAGAGGAGGCCAAGCATCCTGCTATCCTTTCTAAGGACCTCCGGGTTGCTACTCTCATTCTTCAGCATATACACCAGAGTATTGGACACAGTGGGAGGAACCACGTGCTTGCGAAGCTAAGACAAAGATACTGGATTCCAGGAGCTAATTCTGTAATAAGAAAAATACTCTCTGAATGCATTGTTTGCAGACGGTTACACGACCCTGGAAAGACCGATCACAAAGCTCTGCCTGCTACAAGAAGCAGCGTGAAAGGTTCCTGAACAAAAAAAAGTGGTCATTTATATTGTAAATATGTTGAACTCATTAGTTTATGACTCTTAAGAATGTTTGAGTAATTGATATGCTTCATGTGCCTAGTCAATTAGGGGCCGGAATGTAAGAGTCATGAAAGTTTAAGAAGGAAAATACTTTAAAATATTGGTTAAATAGTATAATAGTTAATTTACCTGACTGACTTATTGTATTGAGAAACCCCCTCTTTTCTTGTTACAATAGTATAGGCTGAGTGACTCCCTTTATTCTTGCTACAACGGTACAGTCCTTAAGCTTGCCACATGGTATCCAGCCATTTTTACAGCTTAAGCACCATGAGGCTGGAGGAGGCAGAAGCTTTGAGGGCTGGAGCAATACAGTTTTTGACCGTGTTCGTTTAAACGTGTTTTGCTTTGTAATTCTGTTTGTAAGGTGTTACAGTAAACAGTTTAAAGACAAAGTTATGGTTCGGAACGTTTTATTTTGACACGTGTCTACTCGTTGCTAAAGCCTCAAAGCTCAGCGGCTGCATGTTTGGAAATTACAAAGCGCCACTACACCAAAGCTTCTTCGACAGCACCTCCCAAACCCGCGACCTCTTCCACCTGGAAGGAGAAGGGCAGCAGGCGCCTGGGAACACCTCCAAGTTCCCATCCAAGTCACACACCATCCTTCATCATCGCTGGGTCAAAATCCTGGAACTCCCTCCCTAGCAGCACTGTGGTATCTTTGCCACACGGACTGCAGTTGTTCAAGAAGGTGGCTCACCACCACCTTCGCATGGGCAGTTAAGGATGGACAATAAATGCTGGCCTTGCCAGTGACAGCACATCCCATGAATGAATAAAATAAGAAATAAGATTAGTACACAAAATTTCAATGAATGCTGTCATATCGGCTGGAATTTTGCCAGCTCTCAGAGGGCGGGTTTGGAGGCGGGTCCGCTGTCAAAATAGCAAAGATTGACAGCGGGTAGGAAACCCGCTGTCAGCCCGCCTCCACGCGAGTCTCCCAGGTGTCTGGTCTGTCAGCGGAGAACTGACCCGACACCAAGCGGCGGGGGATACAATTGAGCTCATTAAAGGGCTTGCTAAGAGCCAATTTAATGGTATTTTGAGGCTTCCTTCCAATTTTACATTCTCCCCCACGGGTTACCCACTGCTCGGGGAACACGCCAGCTCACCCTGGCGTGAGTTGAGTCTGCTCTGATGTTTCTGATAAGCTGACAGCTGCAGAAGTGGTGTAAAAGATGCCATGTTGCAGATGGTCAGTTTCAGAGCGCAGAATCTGTTGGTTACTGCATTTGTGATACATATAGAGATTTCTTTCGCTTGCAAGTTTTTAGAGCCATCTGTATGTCCAGTGCCACCTCATTGGAACAACCTCTCTCACCAGTGACAGATCGCTTTTGTCACCTCACCTGCAGCTGCCATCTATTGCAGCAACATCGGTGCCCATGAAAAAAATCAGACCTTGGTCCTCTGAATCCCTCCATGATCAGCCCCAACACCAACATCACCAACAACATCACCAACAACATCACTAGGCTTCTCCGCCATCACCTGATGCTGCACAGGACACAGGGCATCAGCCCCTGACAACATTGCTGCCCGGGAGGCCAGCGATGACATCACCATGGCCAGATTTACTTCACTTGACGCTGTAAACCCTGGCTGCCACATGATGCGCCAGGTTGACACCATCCCACACCAGCACCGTGAAGCATCCCTTTAATGTCCAAGCTATTCCATGCACACACATCACTATAGGGGATGGTGGGGGTGGGGGTGGGGTGAGGTGGGGTGGTGGCAGGGAAGTTATGACTGAACATTCTCTGGAACTCAGTAAGACACTTCTCAAGGTGCACACAGATCTGTCCAGTAAGGGGCAGTGTTGGAAAAATAGATTTCACTTTATGACAATACATTACCAGAAACTTCACATGGACATTGGCTAAACCTCTCAAGTGCCTACCCTTGTGTGTTGTTAGTTGGAATGCTTGCAGTAGGATGAGGGGTGGCTAGTGAGATGGGGAAGGGATAAAGTAGATAGAGAGGGATGGGTGGAGGTGCAAGGTAAGTTGGCGTGAGTAAGGATGTGCAGGAGAAGGGTATGGAAGGCAGAGTGATGGGGATGTGATGAGTGGCACAGCAAGGTGAGTTTGAGTGTGGCTTTGCAGTAACGTTTCATGATCCACTGAGATCATTGAAAGGTTGGCACCACTGCAGCCAGGGACCCCTAACAACATTGCTGCTTTTGCCCTCCTGTGCAATGTGCAACCAATCTGCATTGGTGTCCTGGGGAGGTCTCTTCTGCCCTTGGAAGGGAAGTTAACCTCCCTGCGTGCTGTGACTCCCTCCATAAGCAGATGGAGGGAGTCATTGGAGAGCCTGGGTGCAAGCGTCCACCTTTGTGTGGTGCTTGTCAGTGTTTGTAGCACCTCAATGCTGTCAAACACTGACAGAACAACTGTCAAACTCAATGTGGCCGTGGTCCCTTTAAGGAAACCGGCTGATGACGCGTCATCAAATGACGTCATCAGACCCGCTTCCTGTTAATTGGCCAGGAAGCCCGCAGGGCAGGCACAACAAGGCCAATCAATCCCTTTGACAGAGCGGCTGCAGCCAGGATCGTGACTGGAACCCGGAAACCAGCTCTCCCGTCACCATCCCGCCACCACTTATAAAATCGCGACCATCATGTTTACATAGTGCCACAATGTTGTTTTGCTTTGAAAATGTGACAAAATAGAGCATAGCGATGTTGACAGCTATTTCATTCTGGCAGACTGTAGTGGGGCGTGAGTGTGATTTTAATTCCCTCCACCTGGCTTATACCTGGCGAGATGGGGGTTAAAATCAAAGCAATCGACTTAGCGCAGTTTTCCCACTCCCCCCCACCACCTCCCCTTGTTGGTTTAATAGGTGGCTGAGGTGCCCTCCTACACAGGCCTAGATTGTTTATAAATCCATGCTGACTACTCCCTCTGGCTCCTGTACTCTTTCAATGGACACCATTTGATACTCAGGCACAACGACTCACCTCTTAAAAATATATCCTGCGTCCCTTTCCTTTCTTACCTCCTTGAGGGTTCTAGAATATGTCCCCCCAGCTCCAGTTCCCTCGTAGATATTTAAAGTTATATTTTCCCGTTCACAAATTTTAGCATAAAAAAAGGGCAAACACGAGTCGAAAGCCGGCAACACCGTTTGATACTTCTGTCTACTTAATCCCTTGAGATTTTTCAGCGACACATACTGGGGGTGGGTGGGGGTGGCCGTTGCCCAGGCACACTGGATGTCCTGGGTGCAGTGAACATTGTAAAATTGTGTGGGTCGCAGCAGATGACTGTAAAGGAACCTGCCCTGATTTTCTTCTATTAATTGCATCTGAGAAAGATAAGGCGGGTTCTTTTACAGGCATCAGTTCCGACCAGCTTTGTCTTCCGATAGTTGCGATCTCGTACACCCGGGCACAGACCCAGGAGAAGCCCCTTCTCCACCCCTACTCTATTTTGCCCACATCACAGTGACTGCACTTCAAGGTAATTAAATGGCTGTGAAGCCTTTGAGATGCTCAGGACTTGACAGAGCACTCTATAAATACAAGTGCTTTCTCCTTCTTCCTTTATTAATTTTTATGTATGTTATGATTTCCTGAGCCGAAATGGCTGGATTTTGACTTTACCCACAGACTGTATTCATCCATGAAGAATCCATTTAGCACCTCTGCCAATTCTTGATACTCTATTCATTAAGATGGATGTGAAGAGTCTATTTCATACATCTGCAAATCAATGATCCTCTCTTCCTACTCAACCCTTTGAAGGATTGGCTTTCCTGTAACACTCCATCTATAACAATATAAAACATCCATTTCGATCCCTGCTGCTACCTCATTACATTTCCTACATTACAACAGTGACTACACTTCAAAAGTACTTCATTGGCTGTAAAGCACTTTGAGATGTCCTGAGGTCATGAAAGGCGCTACATCAATGCAAGTCTTTCTTTCTTCCTTCCTATCTGCCGGTCCATTGTCCTTTTATCTCTTCTAAGGCTGTCTTCAGGTATCCGAAACCAATTACTGTAGACTTCCACTCCTCACTCCCTTTTTGTTTCCTTGCAACCTTCATCAATTTCCACATGATTCTTTATTCAGCCAAGGTTTATCTCTCGTTCTGCTTTTTTCATATAGATTATCCTTAACAATAGGCTGGGCTAGACATGAAGACATCAGCACGGTATGTGTGGCATTGGAAAAAAAAAATCGCTCCAGTTCTCCATGAATCCAGTAATTCTCTCTGTAATGGGTCTTTACATTAAGATCTTTGTATAAAGTCCGACAAAAGAAGCAATTGCTTAATATTCTGAGAAATGAGCATTTAGACGATTTAATGGCAAAATTGGCAATAGGCTTTTTGAGGAAGGTCATTGTGCATTCTGCAGTAGAAAACTGAGCATGTGAAATCACGGTTCAATAGAAACTTTATTTGGACCACAGTATGATTCATCTGTTAATTATACCACACGCAATATTATTTCCATTAAATGCTTTTCAAAGTTAATAGAGATTATGTTATAATTGAAAATAGGCAATGTGGAAAAACTGGCTGCTTAGCGAGAAATAAAGAAAGAAAGAATGAAGGCGTGAAGGAAAGAAAGAAGGAAACTAGGAAAGAAAAGAAAGAAGCTTTTTTTTAGTGATGTTGATTGAAGGATAAATATTGGCCAGGACACCGAGGAGAACTCCCCTGCTCTTCTTTGAAATAGTGCCGTGGGATCTTTAACATCCACCTGAGAGGGAAGACGGGGCCTCAGTTTAATGTTTCACCCAAAAGACGGCACCTCTGACAGTGCAGCACTCCCTCAGTACTGCACTGTGAGTGTCAGCCTAGATTTGGTGCTGAAGTCTCCGTAGAACCATTCCACAATCTATTCACAGTGAAAAATGTATATGTTGGAAATTAGGCTGTTGGCGAGGAGGAAGGCAAATGAACATATGAAATAGGAGCAGGAGTCGGCCATTTGGCCCCTCGAGCCTGCTCCACCATTCAGTGAAATCATGGCTGGCCTTCTACCTCAACTCCACTTTCCCGCCTGATCCCCATATCCCTTGATTCCCTTGGTGCCCAAAAATCTATCGATCTCCGTCTTGAATGTACTCAACGACTGAGCATCCACAGCCCTCTGGGTAGAAAATTCCCAAGATTCACAACCAACGTTCCCATGCAGCCCGGGACCAGCCTTTCAAATGTGAAATTTTGCGCACTCAAAACTTTGATTGGCTGCACAGCACGTTAAAGGGACCGCGCACCCAAAAAAAAATTAGGGGGAACATTGTTCACAACCAATGTTCCTTCTAATTTTTTATAGGGTGTGTGGTCCCTTTAAGTGCCCACACGGCCTTTTCAAACTTTCGCGCATGCGCGGTTTCTCCAATTCAAACAGAGAGTAGGAATAAACTGACGATACAAAGCTAGGTGGCAAAGTAAGCTGTGAGGAGGATGCAAAGAGGCTGTAAAGGGATATAGACTGGTTAAGTGATTGGGCAAGAAGGTGGCACACGGAGCACATAAAGCCGGTGTGCGACCTGCGCGGGACCTCCAGACCGCTGCGTGGCCTTAGTGGAAACATTATTCATAACCCTCTGAATGAATAAATTTCTCCTCCTCTCAGTCCTAAATGGCCGACCCCTTATCCTGAGACTATGGGGGCGATTTTGCCAGCCCTGGGGAGGCAAGTATGGAGGCAGGACTGCCGGGAAAATGGCAGAATTTGGGGGCGGGTGCCCAACCTGTTCCCCCCAACCCGCCTCCATGCCATCTTCCCAGGAGGCGGGTAGCCGTCCCGCGCTGGGTATGGTCTCCTTGGAGGCGGGAAGGGATTGAAGTCCATTAACTGCCTGTTAACAAGTAGTTAACAGGCAGAAAATATGATTATCCCCTTTTTGCCCTCGCAAGTGCGGGCTTCCCGAAGGCTCCAAAACCCGCCAGCTCAGCGAGGCAAGTACTGGGTCTGCGGGGGTCGAGGGGGGCGGGGTGCAAAAGTGTGGTGTGAAGGTAAGTGATGGGTGCAAGAGTGTAGAGGTGAGTATCTGCGGTAAGTGCAAAGTGTTTTTAAAAGTGTACTTACCTTTGTTTCTTCCTGCAGGCTTCAGTCGGTTTGTATGAGGAGATCTCGTACCTCCATGTTGGAGATGAGAGATGGCCGTTGCATTCTCAGATGCAACAACCATCTCAATTCTGTAAAAGAAAGAAGGTTGATGAGGTCTTGTATGCAAGACCTCATCAAACTGCAGATTGTCACTGTTTGACAGCTTCACAGAGCTGTCAAATGATGACAATTCATCTGTCAAAAATTTTTGACAGATGAAACGTCATACGTTGACGTGCTCTGCAACCGGCTTTCCCTTAATTGGTCTGCTGAGCCCGCTGGGCAGGATTAACAAGATCAATCAAGGGAAAATAGCATGGGTTGGCCACAAATCGATGGAGGTGGGACATCGCCCCGACAAGCAGCAGTCCCGCCTCCAACGTGCCCCCATTAATAAAATCGCCCCCTATGACCCATAGTTCTAGGCTCTCCAGCCAGAGGAAACAGCCTCTGAGCATCTACCCTGTCAAACCCTGACATTTTCTATGTTTCATTGAGATCACCTCTGATTCTTCTAAACTCCAGAGAGTACAGGCCCATTCTACTCAATCTCTTCTCATAGGACAGCCCTCTCATCCTAGGAATCAATCTCGTGAACCTTTGTTGCACTCCCGCTAAGGCAAGAATATCCTTCCTAAGGTAAGATCAAAACTGTACACAGTACTCCAGGTGTGGTGTCACCAAAGCCCTACATAATTGGAGCAAGACTTCCTTACTCTTATACTTCTTGCAAAAAAGTGTAACATAACATTTGCCTTCCTAATTGCTTGCTGTACCGACATGTTAACTTTCAGTGATTTGTGCACAAGGACTCCCCAAATTCCTCTGAATCCCAACATTTACTAATCTCTCACCTTTTAAAAAATATTTTGCTTTTCCATTCTTCCTAACAAAGTGGATAATTTCACACTTCCCCACATTATGCTCCATCTGCCACCATCTTGCCCAATCACTTAACTGGTCTATATCCCTTTGCAGGCTCTTTGCATCCTCCTCACAGCTTACTTTCCCACCTAGCTTTGCACCGTCTGTTTATTCCTACTCTCTGTTTTCCTCAATCCATGCTAATATATTACCCCCAATCCCATAGTAATATATTACCCCCAATCCCATGAGCCCTAATCTTGTGTAACAACCTCTTGTGTGGCACCTTATCAAATACCTTCTGAAAATCCAAATACACTACATTCACTGGTTCCCCCTTATCTACCCTGCTAGTTACACCCTCAAAAACATTAATAGATTTGCCAGACATGATTTCCCCTTCATAAAACTGTGTTGACTCTGCTTAATCATATTGGCCCAGAAATTCAGGTCCCCACGGGTGAGTATGCACGGGGTACTCACCCGCAGGCCGAATGGAAGTGCCGGTTTTCTGCATGCACTGCGCATGCGCGGGAAACCGGCACTTCCGATCCTCTGAACGAAGGGGTTCAGAGGTCGAACGCGTGCGCAGGAGTGGCTGTGTGTGCGCTTTCAACTTAGTTTTTTTTTGCAGGTTTTCCCGGGATCGTAAGCCTGCAGTATTTAGAAATGTAAAAAGCAGGTGTAAGGCCTGCTTTTTACAAGGTAAGTGGTCAATTAATTAAAATTAAAACATTTTTTCCACAGGTTTATTATTTTTAAATACTTTAAAGCAAGGTAAGTTTATTTTTAGCCCCGTTAGAATATAAAATTATTTTTTTCAAAAATTTAAATTATTGTTTAAAATAGTTATTTATAGTTTATTTAAAAAGTGTGATTTAAAAAAAAAATTATTTGAAGGTTTACTGCTATTTTGGGGCCCGTAGTATTTATAAGTCTTGACAGGTCTTCCTGTCAATCTTATGAATGGGCTTTTCCCTCCTCCGATTGGCTGCCCATGGCCCATGTGATCCCAGGGGACGCATCGCACTAACTGCGCCCCTGGGACACGCAAGCACAGCGCACCGGCAGCTGGACCAGGCCCCGGATCGGAATTCCACGGGGCCCTACAGCTCAAATGCCGGCGCGCAAGGTAAGTACAGGTCGGGGGCTTACACCCGCGGGAAGCCCCCGACCCGAATTTCTGGGCCATTGTGATTTTCCAAGTGTCCAGTTAACTTGTCCTTAATAATCGATTCTAGTATTTTCCATACTACTGTACTGATGTCAGGCCAACCTGCCTATAGTTCCCTGTTTTCTCGCTTCCTTCTTTCTTGAACTGCAGGGTTACATTTGCTACCTTCCAATCCACTGGTACCATTCTAGAATCTAGGGAATTCTGGAAGGTCACAACCATGCATCCACTATCGCTGCAGTCACCTCTTTTAACACCCCCGGATGTAGGCCATCAGGTCTAGGGGATCTGTCGGCTTTTATTCCCATTAATTTCTCCAGTACTTTTTCTTTACTAATATAAATGACTTTAAATTCCTCACACTCATTAGACCCTCGGTTCCCCGGCACATCGCTTTGTGGTTGGTTCATGACAATTCCAGTCCCTTGTAGTGATCTGATGAGGGAAATGCAATGCTAATATTGTTCTTTTAACCTCACTCCTTCAAACAAGTGAAAATAACATACTAAACTGCACCAGTACCAAGGAATATGTAAATTGTAAGGATATTCTTATCAAGAGCACTGGTAACTTCAATCTGTGGAACACTCATGATAGAGAGGATTGGCTACCACTTAGATATACACACAAAATATACATCCAAGTCTCTAGCAAAAAGCTACTTGCCTTATCATCACATTAGCCTTAAAGCTTGAATTGAAATTTCAGACCTTGGAAAGTCAAACTTGACTTCCGCAGTCGCCTGCCATAACTGCGGCAGTAAAGCCAATGGAAACCCTGGGAATAAATGGCACAAGTGCCAATTATGCCATTTTTCTAGGGGGCTTTCGTGGCTATTCTTCCAAAGTTATGACAGACGAGCGTGAGAACCCCAACATAAATTCAACCCAATGACTGGTGCTATTTTGTAACCACTATTGGTAACTGGCTTTCAGCCAACCTTTAATTATTTTCAAAGATGCATTAAAATGCTGAAAAGAGAATAATTCAATTTTCCGAAGAATAAATATTTGTTCCTATGAAATGTGATTTCGCTGGAGAATTCGAAAACTCGATTCTTGAGTGCTAGAAACGCTTTTCTGTGATACGTATAAAAACTCAAGACGCTAACAAAGATCGCAAATGCAATGGCAATCAATATCCTTTAAAAGATGCATGAAGTATAAACCTTTTTCACAAACTTTAACTGCAAACTATGCATTTAAATAGGACACACGCATTACTGTGCCATTATGTCATACCCCTCAGATAGCCATGCCCAATAAGCAGCCTGAAACATAGAAACATAGAAGATAGGAGCAGGAGTAGACCATTCGGCCCCTCGAGCCTGTTCCACCATTTAATGAGATCATGGCTGATCATCCAAATTCAGCACCCTGTCCCTGCTTTCTCCCCATATCCCTTGATCCCTTTAGCCTTAAAAAATATATCTAACTCCTTCTTGAATATATTTAATGAATTGGCCTCAACTGCCTTGTGTGGTAGAGAATTCCACAGGTTCACCACTCTCTGGGTGAAGAAATTCCTCCTCATCTCAGTCCTAAATGGCTTACCCCTTATCCTTAGACTGTGACCCCTGGTTCTAGACTCCCCCGCCATCGGGAACATCCTTCCTGCATCTAGTCTGTCTAGTCCTGTTAGAATTTTGTAAGTTTCAATGAGATCCCCTCTCATTTTTCTAAACTCCAGCGAGTACAAGCCCAATCGACCCAATCTCTCCTCATACGTCATTCCTGCCATCCCAGGTATCAGTCTGGTGAATCTTCGCTGCACTCTCTCCATGGCAAGAACATCCTTGATGTCCAGCATAGGTTGTCAAAAAAAAATCACATGGCTTCGCACCCAGCTATCATCCACAGACAAATTGTTTGAAGTCTTATCCAGCATTCTTATTGTAAGCCATGAGTGATGTTTTTAACATTTACTATTGCTAAAACCTTTTTAAATCTTAGGATAGATGTAGACTTCATTGGGGCAGGTATTTTGGTCATCATTTCAAATGATACATTGCTTTCCCTCCAAAATATTTCAACCATTTGACATTCTCACTAAAATTAAATTGTGCCAACGATATGGTTATTTGTAGCATATTTTTGCAAGTACAATCTTTACTTCCATAATTATACATAATTTGACATATCATCAAGATAATTGATATGATTTAATAAAGTATGATATTACTGTTACGTGAATGCATTTTCATTAATAACATTTTCCATCTTTTGGCTCGAGGTGTCCAGATTTTCTCAGAGAATAATTATTGCTATCAAAAAATAATTGATGCATCTTTATATCTTATGCATGTATTTAATACCATCTGTATTAGCAATATATGTCTGGCTCTTGCTGTGGCTCAGCAGGTTAAGGCGATGAGTAACTAAGGCATAGAGATCAGGTTCTGCGTTCAGTCCCCAGTCTGTGCTGAATTAGTTGATATCAGCCAGTGCGTAAGTGAAACGACATCAGTTCACCCCAGTGTCCCTGGGCCAGACAGAGGAGACATTAGGCAGGGCCTCCTCCTCTTCATCACTATCCACTGACTCCTGCTGCAACTGCACATGTTTGGATGCTGGGCAAGATATGTTTGGGTTTAGCTGTAATGCCTGTGAGCCAATAGCCTTCCGACACTTAAGGGCATGATTGGGTGGTATGGCACCGGCTGTCTGTCAGACGCCCCACCCGATATTCGGCATCACTGGCTTCAATACAACTGAATATCGAGGGACTCAAAGGCTGATGAGAGCCTGTGGAAGTGCAATGAAGCAACAAAAACAATTTGCATTTATATAGTGCCTTTAACATATAGAGAGAAAGGTCACACTGCTCTTCTGAAAACTAAATACTGAGCCAAAGAAGGAGATATTGGGAAAGGTGACGAAAAGCGTGGTCAAAGAGGTAGGTTTTAAGGAGGTGGGGAGGCGGAGGGGTGCAAAGAGGGAATTCTAGAGATGGCTGAAGACATGGCCACTAATGGTGGGGTCAAGGGAGGGGGCGATGCATAAGGGTCTAAAATCAGAAGGAGGACAGCTCTGGGGAGTTGTAGGGCTGGAGGAGGTAACAGGGAGAGGGAGGAGCAAGGAGTCAAGGCTTGCCAGAGGACAACGGGGGAGAGAATTGAAAGAAAAAGAGGAAAATGAATCAATATTTGAGATATGGCACCATTATATTAATGATAAGTATAATAAATATTAATACCTGCCTCATTATCAAGCATTAGAAAAATTGGAAGCAATAAAGGAATCAATGGTTTGGGTAAGGCAGCTCATTTTCACTACTACCTGATCTTTAATTAATGCTTGTGCACAAATTTTACAGATCATTCCATAGAACTACATCATTGATAGGCTGCACAGTGACTACACTTCAAGGAGTACTTCATTGGCTGTAAAGCTCTTTGAGACGTCACATGGTCATGAAAGACGCTGTATAAACACAAGTCTTTCTTTCTTTGCCTGTTCACCTCCTTGGTAGCAGCTATGATGGAGAGCTTAACATAATCTTTACAGCAGCGAGGAGGGTGCAGAGCAATAGGAGCAACAGGAAGGCAGCAATTGAGAAAAATGTAACAAGAGATTTGGCAAGTGTCGCATATTACAAGTGTCAATTAATCATTTTAGTTCAAAGCATGATCCATCCTGATGTAGCTCACTTATAAAGTACTCTATATAAGTTTTGTTTTGCCAAGTTTCTTTGGGGGAAAAATTGGGTTGCGCCCCGTTTTGGGGCACTAACTTTTAGCGCCCCGAGAAAGTTAGCACCCCCATGCCCAAAATTGAATGGTAACGCCCCGCCTCCTGCTTGGAGCACTACCATTGAATATCGCGGCGCTATGTGCAGCAGTGCCACACGCATCGGCACATGGCGTCGCGGTACTACAGGCCTCCCTCCCCTGATTCAAAGGGAGGGGCCTAGCGCGGCGCACACCGGGGCCCTGCTGGACCACCGGGGAGCGGGGTGCCGGCAAAAGAGCCCGGCACTGAAGAGGAGTGCCGGGCTGACCGATCGCGGCCAGCACCCTGCAGGAGGAGGCCAGAGGGGGCAGGTGCTGGCAGGCGGCCCAAAAAAATATGGCCACCCGGCACCTGCTCTTTAATTATCGCCGCCCCAGCTGCAAAAACACCCCCCTGACCCTGTCGGACATAGCGGCCGGCGGTAGGTCAGGGGGCGCAAGCCAAGTTTGCTGCCAGGGCGCGAGCGGGGCACTGCGCATGGCGATGCACCGCTGCCGCTAACCTCCCGCTAAATGCACCCAGGTGCGAGGTGCTTTGCGTCCTGGCCCAAAGCAACCGAATATTTCCCCCTTTTTTTTTCTCTCCTCTTCTTAAGGAACTGACTCCTGCTGGGGTACCTATCAATGTCCCCGCTAAGGTGCAGGGGGGCCGCCCATCGATCGGGAGGTCTTGCGCAGGCCGCTCACCAGCTGTTGTTGCTGGAAAAGATACCGCGCCTACGCGTCCGCTGTAGCACAGTTAAAGGGACCGTGCACGAAAAAAGAAAAATTAGAAAAGAAAAGAAAGACTTACAATTATATAGCGCCTTTCATGACCACCAGACGTCCCAAAGCGCTTTACAGCCAATGAAGTACTTTTTGAAGTGGAGTCACTGTTGTAATGTAGGAAACGCGGCAGCCAATTTGTGCACAGCAAGCTCCCATAAACAGCAATGTGACAATGACCAGATAATCTGTTTTTGTGATGTTGATTGAGGGATAAATATTGGCCAGGACACAGGCGATAATTCCCCCTGCTCTTCTTCGAAATATTGCCATGGGATCTTTTATGTCCACCTGAGAGATCAGACGGGGCCTCGGTTTAACGTCTCATCCGAAAGACGGCACCTTCGACAGTGCAGCACTCCCTCAGCACTGCACTGGGAGTGTCAGTCTGGATTTTTGTGCTCAAGTGTCTAGAGTGGGGCTGTGAACCCACAACCTTCTGACTCAAAGGCGAGGGTGCTACCAACTGCGCCACGGCTGACACTAGAGGGAACATTGGTACCTAACCCCCAACCCGCCAGTACCTAACTCAGTTGCGTCTCTCATGTCTGAGCTTAAATATTTGAGTACTAGATAGTGATTTTATTCCACTATGACAGGACATGGCCACTAAGCCCAATTCCACAGGCTAGAGCTCAGGGGCATTGGAGACGATTATTGTCCTAACCCAATTACAGTTCCATATGCTGAACTGAGTTTGCCATCTGCGTCACCACCAGCAGTAACAAATACTCCACCTGACCTCTCTCCAATTATTGGGAAGGTCTGCAACAAACATAGAAATAACCAACCACTCTCGGAAAAAGCCTATGAAAATTCAAGCCACAGAGGCAGTTATGTGAACATGCTGATTTCTTAATTGTGCAGGATTTTCTCAATGTCAAAGTTAGCCTCAAGTCCTCTGCCAGGTCAAGGATGATGCAACAGCACAAAATGGCTCTTTTTGCCATGCTCATTCTACTAATGCTAAAGGTTTGGAACAGAGACGCTGGCCTGGAGTTTCCTCTGCATTTGCAGCCAGAGAGACGCGTCACCTGGGCGCAAACCAATCGCGTGGCTTAAAAGATCGCGGAATTTTGGGAGCAAGCGAATTACACGCTTCTGGCTTCTTGCGCATCCCCGATTTTCATCTCTCCTCCACTGGTGGCCGTGCCTTTCAGCTGCCGAGGCCCTAAGCTCTGCAATTCCTTCCCTAAATGTCTCCGCCTCTCTACCACTCTCGCTTCCTTTAAGACGCTCCTTAAATCCTACCTCCACTTGTCCTATTATCTCATTCTGAGGCTCGGTGTCAAATCTTATTTGTAAACGTTCCTGTGAAGCACGTGGGATGTTTTACTACATTAAAGGCGCTATATAAATGCTTCTCCTGGTGTTTGAATCCAATTTTTTGAGTGTTTTTTTTTACATTATCCTCAGCGTGACCTGCTCTATATTGTCTGGTTCTCTGAATTAATTTTTATGGCGTAAGTATACGTCACATTAAAAATTGAAAAGCTTCCCCGATTGCAGGTGCTTAAAAGTGCGGTGCCTGAATGATGGTGAAGTGAGTTGAAACTTAAATTTTCATACTTAAAGAAGAAATATACTAGTGTGGGTTCAGCGCTTTCCTTAGGTTCCAATTCTTTATGCTAATTTATGCCTATTTTAAGTTCGGGCGCATTCTAACGAGATTGGGAGGATACTTGGGCGTAACTTGGCATCGGCCAAATGACCGCATTTTCGGGTCAGTGTTCTGGGTTGTGCCCAAGGAGGAAACATCGGGCCATTGTTCTTTGGGAAGTATTTATGCCCACCATAATAATATACCTAGCTATGCAACCCGCACCAATGTACAATGGCTTTAGATATGTAATAGCACGATTCTATTGAGAGAGAGAAATGCAATTTATTGCATTTAAGGGGAACCTCGATAAGTACATGAGGGAGAAAGGAATAGAAGGATATGTCGATAGGATGAGACGAAGTTAGGTGAAGCCAAACACTGGCATAGGCCTGATGGGCCGAATGGCCTGTTTCTGTGCTATAAAATTCTGTCTAATTCTATGAAAGACATTAGAGTCGGTAGTTAAACAGAATATAATATAAGCACACCAAAACTTTGCAAAGAACAAAAGATTTGCAAATAACTTCGCAAAAGAGAAAACAGTGTTGTAACGCAAGTCATTCAATAAACAATATGGGCTGCTGATAAAAGGTTAATGGATTGCACTTTAGCTTGGATCATACCTGGAGACCTGGGACTTCCTTCAGACAGCTGTAATGACTACCCTAGCTGTGGCAACGAATGCGGAATGAGATGAAATGGATGGAAAAACAAAAGGAACAAAAGAAAAGCAAAATGAGACACAAAAAACATGGCAAAAGTAAATAAAACCAAACAGAAAAAACAACAATTAACTTAAATGATTGGTAAAGCAAATTAAAAAAAACACAGCATTGGCTTACTTGAAATGAAAAGATCTATTACGTGTAGAGTATAGCAAATTTCCAGCACAGTTAAACACTACCAGAAACAGCAGCTTACCACATAATACACCTTGGCACAAAAACACATGTCACACAAACAACTGAGGATTTCTGATTCCTTGAACTTGCAGTATATACTTACGAGGATACCCAGTGTAATGCCTGGGAGCAATGTGCTCCAATTCACACCGGTTAAAAATAACTCAAACTGTGATCTGGGTGCTGTTTGGGACCATGGAGTCGATTCTTTCATATAAAGGTTCTCTGAGCGATTTGACACAAATCTGACGAGATTCAACTGAGGAAATATGTCACTCCTTGCACTGGGTAGGTGATTTATTAACAGAACTAGCTTTAGAAGCAGTGCATTTCGAATACATCTAGAAGGAACACTTTCAGTTCAGGTCACCTTGGCCGTAACAGAGTGCAGCACTGAGAGCACAGGCAGGCTGTTGTATTCTCTTTAATTTACATCATCCATGTTAATTCAAGCAAACCTTTTCCTGTGTACAAATCAGCTGGAGGAAGTTCACCCATCACCCCTGTGCCCGCTGACCTACATTGGCTCCCGGTCCGGCAATGCCTCGATTTAAAAATTCTCATCCATGTATTCAAATCGCTCCATGGCTTCGCCCCTCCATACCTCTGTAACCTCCTCCAACCCTACAACCCTCAAATCTCTGCGCTCCTCCAATTCTGGCCTCTTGCGCATCCCTGATTTTCATCGCTCCACCATTGGTAGCCGTGCCTTCAGCTGCCTGGGCCCTAAACTCTGAAATTCCCTCCCTAAAACTCTCCGCCTCTCTCCCCTACTTGAAGGCGCTCCTTAAAACCTACCACTTTGACCAAGCTTTTAGTCACCTGTCCTAATATCTCCTTATGTGGCTCAGTGTCAAATTTTGTTTGATAACGCTCCTGTGAAGCGATTTGAAACATTTTATACGAAAAAGGCCCTATATAAATGCAAGTGGTTGCTGTTGTAGTTGTTGAAATATGTCTATAATATATAGAAATCTTGGGCTAGAAATTCATTATCGCCTAGGAATGGTATCTTTAGAAAAGTTTGAGAATTAGCGCCAGGGGCTAATGCTTTAGACTGCATACAAAATTCATCCTCACTGCTCAAAGAAATGATTGGTGCGCTAAATCAAGTCTTAAAGGCCTAGTTCAGTGGTGTTACACTCAAAGTGGACCAATATCAGGTGCAGTCTAATCGCAACTCATCATTGCCCCAGGTTAATCCCTGTACTTAAAGGGGAGGTTCATTGATGCTGCAGCACCTCATTCGAAGCATTGCTGGCTGTGCAGCTGCCTCAGCAAAGAGAAGCACAACAAGGAGAAGTAGCCGGGGGGCTGAAGCAGGTGTGCTCATGGCAGATCCATCTCAGTCGGGTGGTCAGGTTGATGAATGCTTCAACAGATGCTACATACCACCATCTGTACCACAAGTTTCACACACTGTCCAAAGCACCACACCCCCAGCATTCACCCACCAACAATCTCTACCGACCAACACTCACACCCACATCTCACACCTTGCACACAATGACAGCTATTCAACTATGGCAGGCACAAGGGTCATTAGTTATTAGAATGAATGTGATATATGTGACATGTTTATGCATACATTTATTAATAGAGTTTGCAATATTTTGTGGTCTCCCTCATTTCACCTTTGCACCCAAGAGGACGCTGTGATATGGCATGACACAGGGATGGTATGGTGAGCATGTGGTGAGCAAAAGGGATCTGGGTTTTAAGTCATCCTGCTGTGAGGCTGGAGGCCTGTTTGGAGGAGGTGGCAGAGTTCTGTGACCACCACCTTGGTGATGCGGAGCCATCTAATATACTGCTCCTCGTTTAATTGAAGGTAGGAGAGGTGCTGTCGGAATACCCTCGGAGAGTAAGGCCTCCTGGTGAGAGCCTTGATGTCCCTCCTCATCCCTCTGTGCACATGTTCTCATATTTCTCGCTGCCTTCGCTCTCTCCGCTGTAGATCTTGGAGGGCGAGGTGGCCCCCATTAGTGTTGCCAAGTGTAGCAGTTTGAATCTTTGAACAATAAATGTAGCCACTTTGCACTTGCCAGAAAACTGCTGATTCAAAAGAAGCTTGAAATTACTCAAACTGTTTCACTGGGTGAAACTGACAAGGAACCACTGAAACGAACCTGCCCTGACAGCTGCAAGTGATTAATGCTGATGCCTTTAAATAATGTCGCTGGAGCCAGCTTCCTGCAGCTGCACGCCAGCTCTCCCTGACGCTGTCTGGTTGAGGCACTAACGTAAGTGGCGACAATGAAATTTCCAGATTGGACGTCCAGTGAGCATTGCACGCTCACCGACGTCACGATCTGCTTGCCGTTGAAGTCCCCGGCGGTACCTTGTACAGGCGGCGCAACGGGGGGTCCGGATTTGCCGTGCGGCGCTGGATTCGCCCCAGCCCGGCGTTACCGTATCAGCGCCCCGTTACTGTCATCTGCAGGTGCTAACAGGAGGTGCTAAGCTACCGAATTTTCCCTCCTTATGTCTGCGCACTCATCCATTAATTCCGATATCCACATTTATAATAATAACTGCCTATGCAAACTTGCCACATTGTAATTACACCATCTAACCATTAGTGCCACTGTAGTGCCTTGGTTTTGCTTTGCTCAGCTCCTTACCCTGTACTGCACGTGCTTCTACTAATTCTACTTCTCTGCTTTTCGAATTGCAGTAAGTTCTTCTATTTGGTGATAAACCTTTCCCCATTAAAAAAAATCTTGCGTCTACGTACACTGCCTGTGTACAAAACCTTAATTACTATTGTTACATTTTTGTCAACATTTTTGAGTCAACTTTTTGCCTTTGTAAGTTCTTATGTTCCCATTAATAATGGGAACTGCCTCTGTGAAGGGTAGGGCATCAGAAGGATGAGCATCAATGGATTATTTTCATCTTCGACTTCTCTTCTGTCTGATAGTCAACTTTAGGTTAACAGTCTCCAATGTGAAGCAGAGCTTGCAAACCTGAAGTGGAAGCAAGTTCCTGACGTGATTAGGCAAACACGCCAAATGATTTTTTTGCCAGCGCTGAAATCGGACAGATGATGCAGGATATTAGCGGGAATGGTACTGACCTTTTCAAAGGACAGATTTTTAATTCCAGTTAATCTATCAAAATGTCCTTGCTAAACAGAAAACTGTTTTGTCCAAAACATCTACTAATTACTTTAGTCTTTGTGTAAAACTTCTATAGTGATATCGAAGTGATAATCCTTCACTTTTTCATTAGCCATTCAATACCTGCAGGCAGCACAGGATTTTATAATAAGCCAGACAACACTTACAGTGTGAAGACTATTAGCTTGTCGCCTTTCAACACTACCTTATTAAATCAACAAGTATCACAAACATTAAAGTCACCAGTGCAAATACTCATCTATTCAAGCCCGCGCGTTAATTGTTCTGTCAAGTCATGGGCAAGTGTGCCTGACTTGAGTCCGTGCACATAAACATTATTTGCTGTTCTGTGTTCAGGGAAGCGGGAGATAGGACAATCAGAAAATTAACAGTATTCATCAAAGCACCTGAGACATGAGCACATTAGAATACATCTAGTGATCAATTTGTATGTTTTCAGCAAGACGAATGGATAACTGGAGACCTTCATAGAATCTTAGAATAGTACAGCACAGAAGGAGGCCATTCGGCCCATCGAGTCTGCGCCGGCTCTCTGCAAGAGCACTTCAGCCAGTTCCACTCCCCCGCCCTTTCCCCATAGTCCTGCAAATGTTTTTCCTTCAGGTACTTATCCAACTCCCTTTTGAAAGCCACAATTGAGTCTGCCTCCACCACCCTGTCAGGCAGTGCATTCCAGATCATAACCACTCGCTGAGTAAAAAAGTTTTTCCTCATGTCGCCTTTGGATCTTCTGCCAATCACCTTAAACCTGTGTCCTCTGGTTCTCGACCCCTCTGCCAATGGGAACAGTTTCTCTCTATCTACGCTGTCCAGACCACTCATGATTTTCAACACCTCTATCAAATCTCCTATCAATCTTCTCTGCTCTAAGGAGAACAACCCCAACTTCTCCAAGCTATCCACGTAACTGAAGTCCCCCATCCCCGGAACCATTCTTGTAAGTCTTTTCTGCACCCTCTCTAAAGCCTTCACATCCTTCCTAAAGTGCGGGGCCCAGAATTGGACACAGTACTCCAGTTGTGGCCGAACTAGTGTTTTATGAAGGTTCACCTCTGGTTCTTTTGCCAATCTCCTTAAATCTGTGTCCTTTGGTTGTCGACACTTCAGCCCTTGGAAACAGTTTCTCTTTATTTACTCTATCCAAACCCTTCATGATTTTGAACACCTCTATCAAATCTCCACTTAGCTTTCTCTGTTCTAAGGAGCCTCAGTAGGTTACAATTATTAGGAATTTCTCAAATGTAAAGATTAATTTGGTGTAGATTCAGTTTGGGCTTGGTTAATTGATTCCTACCCTATAAGGGAGGAAAATTACATTGTTTAAAACAAACATTCTACCCAAAGTTTGAGATGAGGGGCTACAATTGGAAACACAGATGGATGATTTTTATTTGCCCAAGATAATTTTTTCCCAGATGGAAATCCCGCATAGATAGAAATAATAGACACAGAGATAGATAGGGCTGGATTTTCATTGAGGAGGTGGGTAGGAGGCGGGACTACAACTTTCAGGGTTGTAGTCCCGCCTCCATCGAGTTCTAGCCAACCCACGCGATTTAGACTTGATTGACCTTGTTGAGCCTGCCCAGCGGGCTCAGCAGGCCAATTAAGGGCCACCCGGCAACAGGTGACGTCACAGATTGATATTTCATCTGTCAAGACCTTTTGACAGATGAAATATCAGCGTTTCACAGCTGTTGAAGGCTGTCAAACACTGACAATCTGTATTCCAGGTTAATTCCTTCCTCTCAGGATGATTTAGAGGTCTCCCCAGAACAGAAAGCTGAATGCTGGAACTTTTGACAGCTCGCAGCCATTCTGCTTTCTGTGCCGGTGAGATGAGGGACTCCCGAGACCTGAAGGAAGGAAGGCTGTAAAGGTAAGTAAAGGTATGTAAAACTTCTTTAAACACTTTACACACACCAAACACACTTACCTCTGCACTCATGCACCCATCGCTCACCTGAACACCAGACATATCGGCCCCTCCAAGCCCTTCATCCCGACGGCCCACCTCGCTAACTTGGCATGGTTTGGAGCCGTCAGGAATCCCACACTTCAAGAATAAAAATAGGGATTAGGCTAAAAACTGCCTGTTAACAGGCAGTTAATTGGCACTAATCCCCTTCCCGCCTCGGGGAGGTGGGTCCCAGTGCAGGTCGGGTACTCGCCTCCTTCGAAACTGGCATGAAGGCGGGTTGGGGGCAGGATGGGTTCGTGCCCCCCGATTTCGGGATTTTAACCCCCCACACGCCTCCAATCCTGCCTCCACGGCCCAATGAAAATCCTGCCCATGGAGTCTTCCAAGATACGAGCATACAGAAATGACGGACAGGTAAAGACCCACTGGTCCATCGAACCCATCTATGCTGAGTGAACGAGAAAAGTCATGATATAAACCACACTTACTACTGCTTGACCAATCTCCTTGTCTTTTCATTGGAACTTTCATCCCAAGTGCACTGTGGAGTGTGCTACAACACAGGCTTCCCAAGGGCGAAAAGAATTTGTTGGACGTACTGAGCTACAAATTCCACAAGGAAGTCTATTAGCTCAGCTCAAAGCTGTGGGGATTCAGGCTAAATCTTGGGAATGGATAAGACTTTGGCTGAAGGGTAGAAACAACGGGCACAATATTTGGTAGAGGTGTTAAGTTGGGGTGGTGGTGAGTATTGAGTGAGGTGCCCAGGAGATTGGTGTTGGGACCACTACTCTTTCTAATTTGCATTAATGACTTGAATTCAGAAACTTAATGCAAACTGGTCAAACTTGTAGATGATATGAAATTAGGAAGGGCAGGGGATTTGGAGGAAATGAGCTGGACAGAATATGTAAATGTGAGAAAATGATCGAGGAAATTTAATGCACACAAGTGTAAAGTATTGCACATAAGGAGGAAAAATGGCGTTGAAACAGTTTAAGGATGACGTTGATAGATTGGAAGCTCGGACTGTCCAACAAAGGCCGAGCAACGACCAAGGTCAACAAAACGCTGAGCACTTAGCCAAAGCAGTGCCGTACAAGTCCGCTGGAGTTATGCTCAACCTGTACAATGCTCTGGTCAGACCATACCTTGAGTATTGTCTCCAGTTCTGGTCACTGGGACTCGAGGGAAACATTCAAGCATTGGAGCTGGCGCAGAGAAGAGGCATGAGATTGATCCCTAGTGTCAAAGAGTTCCCAATTATGAGGAATGGCCAAGAAACTTGAGCTTTTCCTCCTTGAACGGAAGCATGTGAGAGATGATCTTAGAGAGGTATATAGCATGGTAAACTCCAGAAAGCCACTTTAATTACATTTGCAAGAATCCGACAAGAGGGGGTCACAGGTTCAAAGCAATGAGAGACAAATTTAGGACAAATTAAATGAATGGAAGTTCCTCTTGACACTGAGTGATCAATACAGGGAATGGACTTGCTGATTGCGTAGTGGAAGCAAAACCTCTGTAAGAAACAACTGGATGCCGCAATGGGACCATTTTAGAGTCTTTCCCCATGGATGAACTTAGATGGGCTGAATGGCCTTCCTCAGCCGTAGTTATCAGGTGAACATCATGAGTAAAACGGGATGCTCCACTGAAACTTTTTAGTTCCCCTGCAAAAGATCTTCATTTTGTCTTTGCAGACACAAAAAGAGTTAACACTACCTTAGATTTTCAGGAATACACTTAGTAACGCATAGCATGTGTATGAATCTGAGCCTGGTTACATGAGTCATCTGTCATGTACAAAATTGCTAAATCTTTCCTGGCACTTCAATATTCAACAAATTCTTAATGTTATTTAGTGATAGAAGCACCACTGTGACAAGCCAAGTCTTGTTTCAACATGTAACTATTTTCCATCCATTTTTTTTCACACAGTACTCCATCTTTTATTGTAAAAATCTATAAAGGCAAGGTCTGAAATAATATATTGGACAAAGGCTTCCTGATTGACCGCATTAAGCCCCGATTTTAACTCCAGGCGGGTTTCCCGCTCAGGCCTGAGTTAAAATTACAACCGGGTCTCAATTATGTCATCGGCTGCAACATGCATATGTGAAGAAGGACCCTGTTGGCATCAAGGCGCGTGTCCGTGCTGCCTGCTCAGGAGAGCAGGTTAAAATCGCAGACATTGCGATCATGGCAGCTTTCGGACAGGTAAGAGCCAGGGGCGATTTTAACAGCGCACCCGCCAGGTTTCTGCTGAGCGAGTAGGGTTAAAATTGGCCCCTAAAATCAGTTCTGGATAGTCAGGATGAGAAAGGTATTTGCTATTATTTGAACCTGGACAATGCTTTTTGAAAGAGTGAAAGACGAGATAAATAGAATCATAGCACATACAGCTACAGAAATCTGCAATCAAAAAGTGACAATAGACTCATTGGGGGAAAAATGTGGTTGCTTTGCGCCTCCCGTTAGTGCCTAGAGGGCACTAATGAGGCGCAATGCAACTTGCGCCTGGGCGCGGCGCCGCCAATGCCTCCCGTGAAATTCAGCAGGAGGTTAGCGACGGCGCTAATGATGTCATTGCCATGCGCAGCACCCCGCTTGCGCCCTGGCCGCGATCTTTGGTAGCGCCCCCTGGCTTACCGCCGGATGCCATGTCCGACGGGGTCAGGGGGGGGCCTACCTCGGCTGGGGCGGCGTTATTTAAAGCCGCCTGCCAGCCACCTGCCTCCGCTGCCGTCCCCGGCCTCCTGAGCAACCCCCCTACCCCACTCCCACGGAGTGCCGGCTGCGCTCCATGAACCCGGCACTTCTCTTGCGTGCCGGGCTCTTTTGCCGGCACTCCGATCCCCAGTGGCCCAGCTGGGTCCCGGGTCAGGCTGCGCAAAGCCCCTCCCCTTTAAGAAGGGGAGGAAGGCCTGCAGTACTGCGCCGCGATATTCCCTCGCAGTGCCCACAAGAGGGAGGCGGGGTGCTTCCAGTAGCGCTCTGCTTCCCTCTTGGGGTGCTACCACTCAATTTCCGTCGCGGGGGCACGACTCAATTTTTCGCCCATTCACTCTTGCCAGGAAGTTACAGCAAACAGGCAGTTGAAGGATCTCACCATCATACTCAGCTTTTAAATAGATGCAACTGCTTTCAATTCTTCTAAACAGTGTAAGCGGCAAATTGCATAATGAGACTGAAGCCATATAGACCAGGGATTATGTTCTCAACAAACTTCGGTCAAGGTCTGTTACAGCACAAGGCTTGTTTGCCACAAGTATTGCTAATATAATTGCATATTTTTAATCTTGGTTTGATTAAAGTAGAATTATATGGGTAGAAATCAGTCTGGGAGAGGTTTCTGGGCCCAGACTCGGTGCTGCATGAGCAGCACACGCCCGAATCAAGAACATCGGAAAAGGAGGAGGCCATTGAGCCGCTTGAGCCAACTCCGCCTTTCAATGAGATCATGGCTGATCTGCGACCTAACTCCATCTACCCGCCTTCAGCCCATATCCCTTAATACCTTTGGTTAACAAAATGCTATCAATCTCCGATTTAAAATTAACAATTTATCTGGCATCAATTGCTGTTTGCGGAAGAGAGTTCCAAACTTCTGCCACCCTTTGTGTGTAGAAGTGTTTCCTAATTTCACTCCTAATTTTTAAACTATGCCCCCCCCTAGTCCGATAGAACTGAGTCCTCAGTCCTCATCTACATATGCGGGGTGAGCTGGTTGTGCCTACACAGGCAGCTCACTCGAAGGGAGAAACCGATTCGAAAAAGACTTGCATTTATATAGCGCTTTTCACAACCTCAACACGTCCCAAAGCGCTTCAGAGCCAGTAAAGTACTTCTGTTGACGTGTAGTCACTGTTGTAATGTAGGAAACGGACCAGCTAATTTGCGCACAGCAAGCTCCCACAAACAGCAATGTGATAATGACTCGATAACCTGTTTTAGTGATGTTGATTGAGGTAAAAATATTGGCCCAGAACACCGGGGAGAACTCCCCTGCTCTTCTTCAAAATAGTGCCATGGGATCTTTTACGTCCACCTGAGAGAGCAGACAGGGCCTTGGTTTAGTATCTCATCTGAAAGGCAGCACCTCCGACAGTGCGGCACTCCCTCAGTACTACACTGGAGTGTCAGCCTAGATTTTTGTGCTCAAGACTTGGGAGCGGGATTTGAACCCACAACCTTCTGACTCAGAGGCGAGAGTGCTACCCACTGAGCCACGGCTGACACTAGAATCATATGCCTCGCCGGCAGTGGGGCGGGGGCGGCAGCCATAAAAGAAATCGTTCACAACTTACTATTCGATAGTGGCCACGGAAGAATCCTAAGCCTGCCCTGCTCTTTGATAACTAATTTTGTAAAGGGGCGGATGCCTAAAAATGGCGTTAGCCCTCTGTGGTAAACCACTGTATTGTATATTGCCACCTCTGGGTGGCGCTGTGTATGGAGGCATGCCTCAGCTGACTCCACCCACCACTGTGTGGGTTTCGTTCAGACTTGTTCAGTCACTCACGAAGAAGCATGGTCTCTTCTTAGCTAATAAAAGCCTTATTCATCTCTTCTTTCGACTCATCATCTCTTCTTCGACTCATCACCTTTTATGAAGTAATTGATAAGCGTATCACCCTCTAATTAATATATTCAAGGTGCCGAATGCTTGTTTTAGGCATCCGCCCAGGACACCTAAAAGATGGGCTGCACACATTTAGCAGTGGTTCCAATGCCTGCAGGCCATCCCACTGCTAGATTGGTGTGCTTTGCATGTGTTTTACGTCCGAAAAACTGGTGTAATGATTACCAATTTCGACCCTATGAACTTCGAGAGATAGAAACCATTTTGACGTCACTATGCAGAATGTCATTGGCCCAGAAATTCGGGTCTCCACGGGTGAGTACGCACGGGGTACTCACCCGTAAGCCCAACGAAAGTGCCGGTTTCGTGCATGCACTGCGCATGAGCGAGAAACCGGCACTTCCGTTCCCCTGAAAGAAGGGGTTCAGAGTTCGAACGCGTGCGCGGGAGAGGCAGCGCGTGCGCATCAAACTTACTTTTTTTTTGCAGGTTTTCCCGGGAGGGTAAGTCTCCAGAAGTTAGACATGTAAAAAGCAGTCGCTAGGCCTGCTTTTAACAAGGTAAGTGGTGAATTAATTAAAATTAAAACATTTTTTCCACAGGTTTATTATTTTTAAATACTTTAAAGAAAGGTAAGTTTATTTTTAGCCCCATTAGAAAATGTAATTAATTTTTTCAAAAATGTAAATTATTGTTTAAAATAGTTATTTCATGTAATTTATAGTTTATTTTAAAAATGTGATTTTTTTAAAAATTAGTTGAAGATTTAGTGATATTTTGGGGCTTATAGTAAACTTATGAATGAAGCATTCCCTGCTACCATTAGCTCTCCATGGCTCACGTGATCCCAGGGGACACTTCGAACTAACTGCGCCCCTGGGATACGCAAGCACTGCGCACCGGCAGTTGGAGGAGGCCCAGGATCAGAATCCCACGCGGGCCCACAGCTCAACGGCCGGCGCGGTAGCTAAGTGCAGGTTGGGGGCTTGCACCTGCGGGAAGCCCCCGACCCGAATTCTTGGGCCAATATTTGAAAGCCTCAGAAATACTAGTTAAATTAACCTACTCCTGAAATTAATTTCCATGAAGGCATTTGCAGACAATAATCAAACATGATGGGCAGGATTTTCATTGGGCCATGGAGGTGGGATTGGAGGCGTGTGGGGGGATAAAATCCCCAAATCAGGGGGGACACGAACCCATCCCGCCCCCAACCTGTCTCCATGCCAGTTTCAAAGGAGGCGGGTACCCAACCCGCACTGGGGCCCGCCTCCCCAAGGCGGGAAGGGGATTAGTGCCAATTAACTGCCAGTTAACAGGCAGTTTTTAGCCTAATCCCTATTTTCATTGGTGAAATGTGGGATTCCCGACGGCTCCAAACCACGCCAAGTTAGCGAGGCGGGCCGTCGGGATGAAGGGCTTGGAGGGGTCGAGATGTCCGGTGTTCAGATGATGGGTGCATGAGTGCAGATGTAAGTGTGTTTGGTGTGTTTAAAGAAGTTTTACTTATCTTTACAGCCTTCTTTCCCTCAGGTCTCGGGAGTCCCTCATCTCACCGGCACAGGAAGCAGAATGGCCGCGATCTGTCAAAAGTTCCAGCATTCAGCTTTCTCTAAATCTAAATCATCCTGAGAGGAAGGAATTAACTTGGAGTACAGATTGTCAGTGTTTGACAGCTTCAAACAGCTGTCAAACGTTGATATTTCATCTGTCAAAAGATCTTGACAGATGAAATGTCAATCTGTGACGTCACCTGTTGCCGGGTGGCCCTTAATTGGCCTGCTGAGCCCACTGGGCAGGCTCAACAAGGTCAATCAAGTCAAAATCGCGTGGGTTGGCTAGAACTCGATGGAGGCAGGACTACAACCCCGAAAGTTGTAGTCCCGCCTCCTACCCGACTCCTCAATGAAAATCCAGCCCGATGTTTCAATCTCCACAGTCCAAGTGTCTGTTGGGACAATTCCTGTTAAGAATTTGGATTTCGGATGTGCTTGAATGTTGTGGATTTCCAGTCAGTTAAAGTTCTACACTGTAGGCCTTGCTGTTCCTCACCACCATGAAACGCAGTTTGACCAAAGTCAACCTGTTCTTCATGGGTATTTCTGCCAAATTCCATGAACAACAGAGGGAAGCGAGAGATAAGATTATTCAGTCTATCGTGCAGCCTGTTTTATCTCTGACCTTATACAGCATGTGTTAAATAAACAGCAGAGGCTTGATTGTACCAGGCCAGATAGAATTTGTGATGGGCAGAGTAACCTTTAAATAAGAAGTTAGCAAGTTGCTTAGTGCTCAATGCATTTGCATGCAGCACAGCGGCTACTGTCACAGATTGACTCACATCATTATATCTTGACTGCACAGGGCAAACTATTCCTCAAACGCAGAGTGAGAGAAGATGTTCCTCATGACACTGCCTGACATCACATACAAGATACGTGAAGATATAAATTATGCCATAATGTATCATTGTGTTGCGTGTTTGTAGCCAAAAATAGTTTGCCAAATACTTCATCGTAAGGATGGTGCGCCTTTAAAATGGCATCACCATCCTGGTAAATTGATTGGGCTATATCCCTATCTCTGTCACCTCCTCCAGGCCTACAACCCTCTGAGAACTCTGCGTTCCTCCAATTCTGGCCTCTTGCGCATCCCCGATTTCCATCGCCCCACCATTGGCATGGCTGTGCCTTCAGCTGCCTGGGCCCCGAGCTCTGGAATTCCCTCCCTAAACCTCTCCGCCTCTCTACCTCTATCTTCTCCTGTAAGACGCTCCTTAAAACCTACCTTTTTGGCCAAGCTTTTGGTCACTTGTTCTAATATCTTCTTATGTGGCTCAGTGTCTGACAACGCTCCTGTGAAGCCCCTTGAGACGTTTTTACTGCAGTAAAGACGCTATATAAATGTTGTTGTATATCTACAGGTGTTCTTGAACTGAGATGGTCTATGCCGCTTATCATGTAAGCACAAATTGTTGCTGCGTCTGCCTATCATAAAGCTCAAACATATATAGCAATGAGTGTGGCCTGTGTAAACCATTTCACCCACTACATTCATGGTATTCTAATAGATGTGTATATACTTTAAATTTTGGCTGATATTTTTCTCAACAACCAGTTGCATTTATATAGCGCCTTTAATGTAGTAAAACATCCCAAGATGCTCCACAGGAGCGTTACCAGACAAAATTTGATGCTGAGCCACATAAGGAGATAGTCGGACAAGTAACCAACAGCTTGGTCAAAGAGGTAGGCTTTAAGGAGCGTCTTAAAGGAGGAAAGAGAGGTAGAGAGGCGGAGAGGTTTAGGGAGGGAATTCCAGAGCTTGGGGCCCAAGCAGCTGAAGGCACGGCCACCAATGGAGAGGCGAAGGAAATCAGAGATGAATCGGCGAGTCTCCTTCAACGCTGGGGGTTATGAGCCAGTTGTAACAACCCAACCACTGGCTGGTTGAGGTTAGCTACCTCGGCACAGACCTGGGCTCAAAACTTGAACCTTCATTGTCAGCATACCTTGGAAAATCAGAAGTTCTCAACCTTTTCCGGCTGGGCCTCACCAAAAGAATTCTCACAGCTTCTCAGCCCCCACTAGCTCAGGACTTCAGCTTGTTTGTCATAGAAACATAGAAGACAGGAGCAGGAGTAGGCCATTCGGCCCCTCGAGCCTGTTCCGCCATTTAATGAGATCATGGCTGATCATCCAAATTCAGTACCCTGTCCCTGCCTTCTCCCCATATCCCTTGATCCCTTTAGCCTTAAGAAATATATCTAACTCCTTCTTGAATATATTTAATAATTTGGCCTCAACTGCCTTCTGTGGTAGAGAATTCGGGAACATCCTTCCTCCTCATCTCAGTCCTAAATGGCTTACCCCTTATCCTTAGACTGTGACCCCTGGTTCTGGGCTCCCCAGCCATCAGAAACATCCTTCCTGCATCTAGTCTGTCTAGTCCTGTTAGAATTTTATAAGTTTCAATGAGATTCCCTCTCATTCTTCTAAACTCCAGCGAGTATAAGCCTAATCGACCCAATCTCTCTTCATACGTCATTCCTGCCATCCCAGATATCAGTCTGGTGAATCTTCGCTGCACTCCCTCCATGGCAAGAACATCCTTCCTCAGATAAGGCGACCAAAACTGCACACAATGGCCTTCCTTCCGTGACAGAGAATTAAAATGGCTCAAATGGGGAAGGAGGTGGGGGTCGGGGGGACAGTGTGAGAATGGGTGTCAACCCTTCATTAGCCAAAAGCTAGATGATTTTGCATTCTTCTCCTGAGGAAAGATTCTATAAAGATTCTCCCTGCTTCCCCCAAATGTAGGCCAAATAAAATGCGAGAAAACCTATTTAATATTACACCCAACATTATACAGATTCAACTATTGTCTTCCTTTAGAATGACATTTCAATGGTTCCAGTGGCTTAACATTCAATCACTTTTGCCTGTTCTTATCTTTAAAGCCACGAACTCTATTTCTAACCAGATATTCAGCCAGCGCTTTTTAAAGATGTTAATCAACACAGCACATCAACAAATCTATTCCACATATGTACTACTCAGATGGTAAAGAAATTCCTTCTAATCTCAATTTCTGCTTCAGGTTTGTTCATTTTGCAAAAACGTTCCCTAGTTTTACGCTCACAGGTCCAGTTAAGTGATCGACTATGTCCATTTCTCTCAAAAGTTGAAAATTCTCAGCTCAACCTTCTGTTCTCCTATGAAAACAAGTTCAGTTCTGTGATCTCCCTTTATAATCCAGTCCTTCTTTAGCTCCTCCAAGTCATTTCCCAGCATGCCACGTGTGTAAAACTACACACGATATTACAGCCTCACGAGTATCTTCAATAGGGTGAGAATATCTTGCTTCAAGTTACAGTCAAATGTTATTGAGATACATCCCATTACAGGATTGACCATGTTGATAACAGCTTCACAGTGATGCAACACTTCAAGCAAATAAAGAAAGACTTGCATTTATATAGCGCCTTTCACGACCTCAGGACGCCCGAAAGCATTTACAGCCAATGGAGTACTTTTGAAATGTAGTCACTGTTGTAATGGGCCGGATTTTCCGATTGGAGACTTCCTGCGGGCGGATGCCTCTGATTGGAAAAAATCTACGCACTTACCTGCTGGCCCCGTAGGTCCCGAGACTTCCAATCCTGGGCCTCTGCTCTACGAAATGCGCAGAGGCCCAGGTATCCCAAGGGCGCATGTGGTTCACTGTCTCATCTGAAAGACATTCGGCAGTGGAGCACTCCCTCAGCACTGCACTGGATTGTCAGCCGAGATTATGTGCTCAAGTCTCTGGGGTGGGACTTGAACCCACAACCTTCTGACTCAGAGGCTTGCATTTCTAAAGTGCCTTTCACAATCTCAGGACATTCCCAAAGTGCTTTATAGCCAATGAGGTACCTTTTGAAATGTAATCACCGTCATAATGTAGGAAACGAGGCAACCAATTTGCGCACAGCAAGGTCCCACAAAAAGCAATGTGATAATGCCCAGATAATCTGTTTTTAGTGATGTTGATTGAGGGATAAACTGTAGCCAGAATTGAACCAATATTGGGAGAACTCCCAGTTGAAGAGGCCAAGGACAGGTAACACTTTGCATAGCCAAGGAATGGTCGACTGCCAGAGAAATTGAGCCTTTGGGGGAAAAATTGGGTCGCACCCCCTTTGGGGCACTAACTTCACTGGGGCACTACTTTTAGTGCCCCGAAGAAGTTAGCACCCTCGCGGCCGAAATTGAATAGTAGAGCCCCAAGCAGGAGGCGGGGTGCTACTGGAAGCGCTCCCCCACCCTCTTGGGGCGCTCCCATTGAATATCGCAGCGCTATGATTAAAGGGGAGGGGCCTAGCACAGCACGCACCAGGGCCCTGCTGGACCACCGGGGAGCGGGGTGCCGGCAAAAGAGCCCAGCACTCGAGGAGTGCCAGGCTGACCAATCACGGCCGGCGCCCCGCAGGAGGAGGTGAGAGGGGGCAGTTGCTGGCAGGCGGCCCCAAAAAAATGGCCGCCTGGCACCTGCCCTTTAATTTGTGCCGTCCCGGCCACAAACATGGCACCCTGACCCTGTCAGATATATCGTCCGGCCGGAGGTCAGGGGGCGCGAGCCAAGTTTGCGGCCGGGGCGCAAGCTGGGTGCTGCGCGTGGTGATGACGTCATCGCCGGAGGTGCAGCGCTGCGGGGTGTTACCGGCTATCGCCGCCGCTAACCTCCTGCTGAAGTTTGAGGGAGGCGTTACCAGCGCCGCGCCTGGGTGCTAGCTGCTTTGCGCCGTTAGCGCCCCGAGGGGCAACTGAATTTTTCCTCCTTTGAATTTTATTTTCCCCCAGAAATACCAGAAAATTAACTTATAGCAACGCAATATTGGCAACTAATATTGGTTCCATAATTATCATTTGCAAAATTGGATTGGCAGATATGAAATTGGTTTAATGTCTCATCTGAAAGATGGCATCTTCGATAATACAGTATTCATTTAGTGCTGTATGGAAATGTCAGGCTAGATTATATGTCCAAAACCTAGCATGGAACTTTTAACCACAACCTTCTGACTCACAGATGAGAGTGCTACTAACTGAGCTAAGCTGACACATGTGAAGCAAAGTATTTATAGGTTGTGAAAGTAATTGGTTTGACTCTCTTATTCCATGCTGTAAGCATATATCATTTACTGTAAAAGTTTGCTGTAACTTGACCAAACTTAAAAGTTGACCAAATTTAATGAACCTGCATTCCTTGAGAGGCCAAGAGACTTTCTGCTGAACAAATGTAAAATAAACTGCTACGACTGTGAGCTGTGAAGGCTGCAAGCTGTTAATCAGATAAGGAAGCGACAGACCCTGAGTAGGAACAAACAGTTGGGCGTTACAAAGGCAGGGACATCTTCAGGCGTGAACGGCCTTGGGAGCCCACTGATTAATTGACTAGGCGATAAGAAGAAGAGGAAAACAACTGCCGACCATTTTGTCACCCAGATTGGGACACACACACATTGAGGGGCCTGCCCAGGTTTTGGGGTATAAAAAGTGCCGCTAAAAGACAGTCGGGGCAACTTGGCCAGTTGCCAGTTAAAGTCGTATGTCTAGTCATCGCCGAACCGACCACTCACTGGTGTTAGAACGTATGTAGTATTGGCTTACTATCACTTGATTTTAAAGTAAGGGAATAAACCAGTGTATGCTTAAGTATAAATTGGGAATTGTTATACGCAACAGTTTTGTGGGAACTTACTTGTAATTTCTTGCTGATTTTAAGTAAAAAGAAGTTTTACACAGATTCCTTGGGTTTTGTGTTGTCTGTTCTATGGGTCTGAACTCTATAAACTGTTGGACGGGGCAAGGGGTTATTCCACATGTCTTACAGTGCTTTCTGATGATCGAAAACAAATGATCTTGGACTTGCCCAGTCAATGCTGTTATCATATGAAATAGTTCATAGCCTGGTAGCAAATCAGCTAGGTCTCCACTTGACCAGCAATTGGAACAGCTTTAATATAAGATCCCATGGCACTATTCGAAGAAGAGCAGGGGTGTTCTCCTGGTATCCCGGCCAGCATTTATTCCTCGACCAACACCTAAAATAGATAATCTGGTCATGTATCTCTTTTTTTAAATTCATTGACGGGACATGGACATCGCTGGCAAGGCCAGCATTTATTGCCCATCCCTAATTGCCCTTGAGAAGGTGGTGGTGAGTCATGTTCTTGAATACAACTGAGAGGCTCGCTAGGCCATTTCAGAGAGCAGTTAAGAGTCAACCACATTGTTGTGGGTCTGGAGTCACATATAGGCCAGACCGGGTAGCCATTGGTGGCCGTGCCTTCTGTTGCCTAGGCCCTAAGCTCTGGAATTCCCTGCCTAAACCTCTCCGCCTCGCTACCTCTCCTCCTTTAAGACACTCCTTAAAACCTACCTCTTTGACGAAGCTTTTGGTCACCTACCCTAATTTATCCTTATGTGGCTCGGTGTCAAATTTTTTGTCTTATAATACTCCTGTGCAGTGCCTTGGGACGTTTTACTACGTTAAAGGCGCTATATAAATACAAGTTGTTGTTGTTGGGTAAGGACGGCAGATTTCCTTCCCTGAAGAACATTAGTGAACCAGATGAGTTTTTACGACAATCTGGTAGTTTCATGGTCACTATTAACTGATACTAGCTTTTTATTTCAGATTTATTTAATTGAATTTTTAAATTCCCCAGCTGCCATGCTGTTTTTACATCCTTGCTGTGCGCAAGTTGGCTGCCGCATTTCCGACATGACAACAGTAAGTACATTTCAAAAGTACTTCATTTGGTTGCAAAGCGCTTTGGGACGTCCTGAGGTCGTGAAATGCGCTCTAGAAATGTTATCGTTTTCTGTTGCCATAGCACATAAAAACATTCAAAAGTGCTGCCAAGAGGCGTAATAAGAGGAGTAATACTCATTTCCTTTGCAGATCAGTGTGATATAATTTGCATCAGTGATCACCAACTATGCTCACATCTCAGTCAGGCAAAATATTGGAAATCAGGAACGGTAAATATTAGCGCAGAGTAAATAAATATTCAGCATTAGGTTTTCTTTAAACTAATCTTTCTGTATGTCAGTGACAGATTGCTCTGTGACCACAATTTGTAATAACCAGTCCGCACATCTCACTCAGTAACATCAGGGTGATGAAGTCTACATGGTGAGGAATTGTTTTTAAAGCATGGATGATTCTTCCATTCATCAGAGTGTGAAGGCGCTCGACTTATCATCTCTTACATTCGCAAGAACTACAAGAAATCTCGTTCTAGCTCAGTGAGCACAGACACGTTGTCCCATTCAATCGACCACCTCCAAAAAAAGTATCCACTTCATTCGAAGACAAGTTGTGGTGAAAAAACAGGGATGTGGGATTTTCCATAGTGCCAGATGTCAACATATACGAACACACAAAACTGACCGGCAGGAAAAGACCAGCTGGTCCATCAAACCTGCCCCACATCATGATGGCTGGAGCATCATCACTAAGCACTTTGTCCCTCCTCCCATCCATTCCCTCTTCCACTTTCCCCCTCTTTCTCTCTTCTCCCCCCGCTCTGTGTCCTGGCCAATATTTATCCCTCAACCAACATAACAAAAACAGATTATCTGGTCATTATCACATTGCTGTTTGTGGGAGCTTGCTGTGCAAATTGGCTGCCGTGTTTCCCACATTACAATAGTGACTCCACTTCAAAAGTACTTCATTGGCTGTAAAGCACTTTGAGACATCTGGTAGTCGTGAAAGGCGCTATATAAATGCAAGTCTTTCTTTTTCTTTCTCTCTCTATTTCCTCCTCCCCTCCCCCTTTCCCCCTCTTTTTCTCTTCTCCTCCCCTCTCTCTCATTCCTCCTCCCCTCCCTCTCCCCCTCCTATCTTTCTCTCTCCTCCTCCCCGCTCTTTCCTCCTCCTCCCCTCTCTCTCTTTCCTCCTCCTCCCCCTCTCTCTTTCCTCCTTCCTCCTCCTCTCTCTCTCCTCCTCCCTCCTTCCTCCCCCCTCTCTGTTTTGTCCTCCTTGTCCCCTCATCCCCCCTCCCTCACCCCTCTTAACTGGATCCAGATGTCACATTTTCCAGACTTGCTAAAACTATTCTGATTTCATGATACTTGTGTATAGAAATACTGCAGCTAATCACACTTCCATTGCTTATGACTTCACCAATTCTACTTAATGTCACCATGCAGTTTCATCTGATTTCCTTAACTTCAGAAAAAACCCCACGAAACACTCTGAAATGAAATTTGTTTTGGTAATTTGGTGGCTGGGTCTGAAATCAGCTTCATTCATGCAATTAACACCAGGCGCAAGAATTTACCCTATAATATTTTGGAGGCAGGAATGTTTTTACCCAACATGTTTGGACCGTCGAAGCATACAAGATACAAAATGGTACAGATAAGGTACACCCAGAATATTAATTCAAGGTATGCTCATAATGTTCAGCAACCTTGATTCCATGCCACTTTCTGGAGTTTTTACTCAAGCACATACCTGGGTAAAAACTGTTATTTCCTTCCAGTAATTACCCAACAGTTACATTAGCAGCACACACCTGTGCAAGTTCAGAATAAATAAACACCAGTAAATGTTATTACATTTTTACTGAATGATTAAATTCCAAGGTTCAAATTGACCCCATCAACCTTACAGTGACATTGGGATGTGGTGCAAGTATTCTTACTTGGCATACTACAGGAGGCAAGTTTGAACCTTGGGATTTACTTAAATGGGAAAAAGTACCAGGCAATGGAATAGGGACATTATTATTACCTGTCACGAAGAAGTTCTGTTCCTCTAGTCCTCTCCCTGTGCTTTTCCTTCTAAGCTTCATTTACTTCACCCTTAGATTTAGATAGCCTGCTTTAACCTCGAGACTCAATTTCTACAATGTTCTCCTCTTTGCTGGGATCTCATCTTCTAGCTCTCCGTAAACTCCAACTTATTCAAAACTCATATCTGCCATATCTTGTGCCACATTGGGTGCCATTTGCCCATCTCCCCATCCTTGCTGACCTATATTGGCTCCCTATCCCCCAACTCATTAAACCCAAAATCCTCATCGTCAAGTGTCTCAAAGACCTCGCCTACCTTTGCAACCTTCTCCAGTTCCCCACACCCCATGGTCCTCTGACTCTGGCCTTTCCTCCATTCCTCCCGTCCCTTCACCTGGTGTCAGAACTGTCGGCAGCATCGACTCCGCTCTCTCTGGAAATCCCCTCCACTCGGTTTCTCTTTTCACCTTTAATTCTACCTCAATTCTTTTTTTTTGAACAAGCTTCTCCTTACCATGGCTCAGCATCCATTCCCTTACTCTCTGCAAAGCACCTTTGTAATGGTACAATATTGGTACAAGTTGTCGTTCATTCCCAGTTTTTGTTGCTTCACATGCCCAATGAACCCCTCCTGTTCCAGGATATGTTGAGTGTTTCCAGGATTTTCTGTTTAAATTTCAGATTTCCAGCATTATTTTGTTTCATCATTTTTTAAAACACTGGATGAATAGTGAGTCATTTTTAAAATAACACAAAATCTGAAAATTGCTGCAGGTGATATGAGTGTTAAACATGGTCCCATGACATTCCTCCCTCAGCTATTTTAAATGAAGCATTAATCCATAAATGAGCTTGTGTCTGCGCTAAAATAGCAGAGAATTATCACACAAGCATTTGCCCGTTAATATTGCCAACAACGGCCTGGATTTTGTGGTTGGTAATGACGGCGAACAGTCAGCCTTCGCTGTCATTAACCCTCTGAAACTGACCCCAACTTCAGGGTGTAGCGCATGCGCATCTAAACACGGAAATCCTGAAGATGCAGTCAGTCATTCAATGCTCCGACACTGGCTGCGCTGTGGAGCACCCCCCTCAACCCCGCATAGCCGGCAATCAGTGAAACTGATGAAAACATCTTTTATGTCCACCTGAAAGAACAGACAGGGCCTCAGTTTAATGTCTCATCAGAAAGACAGCACCTCCAACAGTGCAGCACTCTCTCAGCACTGCACTGGAATGTCAGCCTAGATAGTTGTGTTCAAGTCTCTGGAGTGGGACTTGAACCCACAGTCTTCTGACTCAGAGGTGAGGGTGCTGCCAACTGAGCCATGGCTGACACACTTGAAAGCTTTTATGTGAATGCTGCATCTTTAATTTTATTCACGGCAGAAAAGATGTATACCATCAAAATTCAACTTGTCGCTCACCACAATAAGTCACTAGCTACTTCTTAAATATTCACTTGCTGAAAATTTTCAGTCTATCCGCTGATATCTGCAAAGGCAAAATACTGCGGGTGCTGGAAATCTGAAATAAAAACAGAAAATGCTGGAAATACTCAGCAGGTCAGACAGTATTTATGGAGAGAGAAACAGAGTTAACGTTTCAGATCGATGACCTTTCATCAGAACTGGAAAAAGTTAGAGATGTGACAGATTTTAAACGAGTACAGAGGCAGGGAAAGGGCGGAGGGGAGGAAAGAACCAAAGGGAAGGTCGTTGATAGTGTGATTGAATGACAAAATGGATGATGATGCAAGGCAAAAGGGGTTGGGTAATGGGACAATAAAAGAAACAGAAGAGGGGTCTAGAGGAGCTGAAAATGACAAAAGCAGAATCATTACCAGCAACTGCTGTCTGAATAAATGGCGGCAGTGGTTATGATCTGAAATTGTTGAACTCGATGTCGAGTCCGGAAGGCTGTAAAGTGCCTAATTGAAAGATGAGGTGCTGTTCCTCGAGTTTCTGTTGAGCTTCGTTGGAACCGTGCAAGAGGCCGAGGACGGAGAGGTCCGAGTGGGAGTGGAGCGGAGAATTAAAGTGACAGGCGACCGGAAGCTCGGGGTCACCCTTGCGGACTGAACGGAGGTGCTCCGCAAAGCGGTCACTAAATCTGCATTTGGTCTCCCCAATGTAGAGGAGGCCGCATCATGAGCAGCGAATACAGCATACTAAATTGAAAGAAGTACAAGTACAGTAGTTTCACTTGAAAGGAGTGTTTGGGGCTGTGGACAGTGGGAAGGAAGGAGGTAAAAGGACAGGTGTTGCATCTCCTGCACTTGCACGGGAAGGTACTGTAGGATTGGGAGGGGGTGTTGGGGGTGATTGAAGAGTGAACCAGGGTGTTGCGGAGGGAACGGTCCCTTTGGAATGCTGAAAGGGGAGGGGAGGGGAAGATGTGTTTGGCGGTGGGATCACGCTGGAGGTGGCGGAAATGGCGGAGGATGATCCGTTGAAAGTGGAGGCTGGTGGGGTGAAAGGTGAGGATAAGGGGAACCCTACCGTGGTTCTGGGAGGGAGGGGAAAGAGTGAGAGCATAAGTGAGGGAAATGGGATGGACAAGGTCAGAGACCATGTCAACCACGGTGGAGGGGAATCCTCGGTTGAGGAAAAAGGAAGACAGTGGAAGCACTGGTACGGAAGGTGGCGTCATCAGAACAGATGCGACAGAGACAGAGAAACTGGGATAATGGAATAGAGTCCTTACAGGAAGTGGGGTGGGAGGAAGTGTAATTAAAGTGGCTATGGGAGTCAGTGGGCTTATAGTAGATGTTGGTTGACAGCTTATCCCCAGAAATGGAGACAGAGAAGTCAAGGAAGGGAAGGGAAGAGTTGGAGATGGACCATGTGAAGGCGAGGGAAGGGTAGAAATTGGAAGCAATGTTAATGACATTTTCCAGTTTGGGGCGAGAGCAGGAAACTGCACCAATAAAGTCATCAATGTACCGGAAAAAAGGGTGGGTTGGGGGAACCTAATTGGGACTGAAACAAAGAATGTTCCACCTATCCCTCGAAAAGGCAGGCGTGGCGAGGACCCATGCGGGTTCCCGTAGCAACACCTTTTATTTGGAGGAAGTGGGTGGAGTCAAAGGAAAAGTTGTTCAATGTGAGAACAAGTTCCGCCAGGCCGTTAACTTGGTTTTTCTCTCTCCACAGATGCTGCCTGGCCTGCTGAATATTCCCAGCATTTTCTCTTTTCATTACTGCATCTCTGCAATGGGTTTCAGTGTTGAAATTTGAAGCGTTGTTGCAGCAGAGTCAACTAATAGTAGTAACGAGTACTAATTATCAAGCAAACATGACATAAAAGAAAGTGAATGACAAAGTGACTCATCATCAGAGAGCAGTGTTTACATTAAGTGATGAAGTCGATGATAATGATTGTGACTTGAATTATTCCATGTGTTAAAGCAAATAACAAATTATTGATGTCACGTTATCAGCTCAGATTTTCCCATTATCCTCTCGGATTTTCGCAGTATTGCTAAAATTAACCAAAAATGACCACGTTACTGTGGCGCATAATTTATGTCCTTTATCTTGCCCCTCCCTGGGGCAATTAAACCTTTGAAATGACACATTTCTTTTATTTTCGGATTAGTAAAGAGAAATATGGGCTTAGATTTTCCAAATTGTTTTCAGACCCAGGATAGTCAAGGTAATTGGAAAATCTAGGATCAAGTTCTCCACATGGTGAGATACCAAACTCAGTTATGCCATCAGTGCACTGAATGGGAACAAAGGGCTTTCAAAAATTAAAGGAAAACAAGAGGGACAGAGGAGGGAAGAAAGTTAACCCAGGCCATCCTTCTACACCTCATCGCAGGCCTTTTGCCAAGGGCTGTGTGCAGGGTCATCTGCCCAACCCTCACAGCTAGAAAATAACTCTTGCAGAAAGAAGAGCAAATCAGGGTGCTACAGTTGGCATCGGTGCTAAGGAGGGGGCAAGGACAGTCGGGGTTCCCGCTCCTGATTGCTACTCCAGCATCCCCTGCTCAAAGTGCACATCGTGACAGGAGCAGGCTCAGCTTGCGATGCCCTTGCAGAGGCTGCTAACACCGAAACCTGAAGAATGGCCGCTTGGGAAAACTACAGGAGGGCAGCAAGGCCTGTTAATCTGTAATTCAGTATGGAGTTGACAGAGAGAAAATTGGTCAGATAAAAAAGCCACTAAAAGTGAGCAGCAAAAAATATATTGATTGGACGTATTATACAGTTATGTATTATTAACTCAAAAAGCCTGAAATAATTTTTTAAATCTCAGGTAGATAACCCCTGGACTCCAAGGATTAAATTACGAGGAGAGATTGCACAAACTAGGGTTGTGTTCCCTGGAATTTAGAAGGTTAAGAGGTGACTTGATCAAAGTTTTCAAGATATTAAGGGGAACCGATAGGGTAGATAGAGAGAAACTATTTCTGCTGGTTGGGGATTCGAGGACTAGGGGGCATCGTCTAAAAAATTAGAGCCAGACCTTTCAGGAGTGAAATTAGGAAACACTTCTACACACAAAGGGTGGTAGAAGTTTGGAACTCTCTTCCGCAAACGGCAATTGATGCTGGATCAATTGTTAATTTTAAATCTGAGATTGATAGATCTTTGTTAACCAAAGGTAAGGGATATGGGGAAAAGGCGGATACATGGAGTTAGGTCACAGATCAGCCATGATCACATTGAATGGCGGATCAGTTGAGTATATTCAAGGCTGAGATCGATAGATTTTTGGACTCTTGGAGAATCACGGGATATGGAGATCAGGTGGGAAAGTGGAGTTGAGGTCAAAGATCAGCCATGATCTTAGTGAATGGCGGAGCAGGCTCGAGGGGTATGGCCTTATCCTGCTCCTAATTCTTATGTTCTTATGTAACAGGCTCGGGGGTTAAATGGCCTACTACTATTTCTATGTTCCTAGATAGTGAAAGCATTTTGTAATCCTCGAGCACCACTTAAACTTAGAGGTATTCATCTAAAAGTTAAGGGAAAGTGTCTGGGGGATGTAGCTTTCATATTTACTAGGGGATATCTTTCTGCTCAAAGGAGCTTATTAACTTCGATTTTCTACCACAATGTGCACAACACAGATGCTGCCCATCACCCGCTTACCTTAGGGCAGGCAAGCAAATGCAATGTTCCGTTTCACATCACTCCCCTCATTTCTTTTTCTTGTTCATAGTTTACACTTAAGCCACTGAGGGATTGCAGAAAGAGATTGGCCCTTTCAGATGTTTCCTGGCGATGCACAATTTCTGGTTCCTTGGGAGCCTGTTCCTTCTTCGCGTCGACCTCCATTGTGAGGCGCGCTCGGAAATGGTGGGTTAAGAATTCCAAAGGGAAGGTTGCGGGTGACCCGGCGGTATCCAAGACCGGTTTTGGTAAAACGTCAGCTCACTCCAATTTTTCAAAGCCGCAGGTGTATCAAATAACAATCGTTAAATAACTTCACATGAACAGCTTTGTGATGGGTATGGTTTAAAGTAGATTCACAGCATGGAACTGGCACCACTTGAACTGTGTATCATGATTCCACCACTTTGGGTCTACTACAGCATCACAACCTTAGCGCACCAGCATCTTAAAGCTGCCTGTAGCAGGGTAATATGCTATAGCCACCTACTATGAGGGTCTATTTGAATCCACTGTCAGCTGTGGCTCAGTGAGGTAGCACACTTGCCTCTGAGTCAGAAGGTTGTGGATTCAAGTCCCACTCCAGAGACTTGAGCACATAAAGCTAGGCTGACACTCCAGTGGAGTGCTGCACTGTCAGAGGTGCTGTTGTTTGGATGAGATGTTAAACTGAAGCCCCGTCTGCTCTCTCAGCTGGACGTAAAAGATCCCACGGCCACTATTTCGAAGAAGAGCAGGGGAGTTACCCCTGGTGTCCTGGTCAATATTTACCCCACAACCAACATTAAAAAAACCAGATTATCGGGTCATTATCACATTGCTGTTTGTGGGAGCTTGCTGTGCGCAAATTGGCGGCTGCTTTTCCCACATTACAACAGTGACTCCACTTCAAAAGTACTTCATTGGCTATAAAGCGCTTTGAGAGGTCCGGTGGTCGTGAAAGGCGCTATATAAATGCAAGTCTTTCTTTCCAGAGTTTAATTCTGGACTAATTGAATAGAAAAACACTCTGCGCTATATTGTTGAAGACGTTTGCAATATCATTGCTGCAGGTTTACAGAGAAATACATTTGAGGAAACTATTTTCAGCCTGCAAAACACAATGGGGCAGTAATTCCTCCCCAAACGCGTGAGTACGGAAGGGGTACTCACACGTCTGGCCGGCAGAAATGCCGGTTTTCAGCATGCACAGCACATGCGCTGAAAACCGGCATTTCCTCTCCTCTAACCCAAGAGTTGAAGAGGCTAGCGCGTGCGCTGTAGGGGGCAGCGCGTGCGTCTTGGATTTCCTCTGTTTTGGGGGATTTGCGCATGTGTAAAGGCCTCCGGTCTTTACGCTTATAAAAAGCACACGTAAGTATTTATTTTTACAGGTAAGTGGTGTTTTATTGCAGTTTAGAATTTTTTTTTCCGCAGGTTTATTATTTTAAAGAATCTACAATAAGGTAAGTTTAGTTTTAGACCCTTTTTATTAAAAATTTATTTTTTTCAAAAAAAAAATTATTGTTTAAATTATTTTTTAAAACTTATTTATACTTAATTTAATGATTGGGATGTTTTTTAAATTTTTATTTAAAGTTTAAATAGTGTTTTGGGCCCCCGTAGTTTTCATGAGTTTGACAGTTCTTACTCTCAAACTCATGAATGAACCTTCCCCTCCCCTGATTGGTTGTACAGTGCTCACCTGATACCAGCCGGCACATCGCACTAACTACGCCGCTGGATCAGGTAAGCACTGCGCGCTGACATCTGAACCGGGCCTGTGACAGGAAATGCAAGCAGGCCCGGGCTTCAGATGTCAGCGCGCAGGGTGAGTGCAGATCGGGGGCTTGCACGCGTGGCAAGCCCCCGACACCAAGTTCTGGGCCAATGACAATAAGTGTATTCCACTGTCATTTCTTGCTGTACAGCTCATTTTCAGCATGTCTCCCTTTAATAACAAACTGTACAACAGCATCAACTTGACGTGTGTAAATTTTGCCCAACACCGGTTTTGCAATCAAAACAACGGTTGTCATTAATATTGATCAGTGCTGAGTGAACGTCGAGGCATTCCATATTCCAAAGTGTTTGGGTGGGAGAAGTGCCCTATTAAATCATTGCAGTCACAAGATATTTACAGGTGAGCAAGGCCTTTAGCCCATCTCAGCTCATCCGTTCAAAAAAGAAAACGCCACACAGCTTCCTCCCTCCTCCCAATCATGTCATCCATCTGTAGCTTGAGTGGGGGCGGGGGGTGTGTGATTTTCACTTTCACCATTTGGGCGGTAAACTGGCAGAGCAGGTTAACCACCCGTTGTAGAACCCACCTGCTTTTCATAGAAACATAGAAGATAGGAGCAGGGGTAGGCCATTCGGCCCCTTGAGCCTGCTCCGCCATTTAATGAGATCATGGCTAATCATCCAAATTCAGTACCCTGTCCCTGCTTTCTCCCCATATCCCTTTAGCCTTAAGAAATATATCTAACTTCTTCTTGAATATATTTAATTAATTGGCCTCAACTGCCTCCTGTGGTAGAGAATTCCACAGGTTCACCACTCTCAGGGTGAAGAAATTCCTCCTCATCTCAGTCCTAAATGGCTTACCCCTTATCCTTAGACTGTGACCCCTGGTTCTGGACCCCCCCGCCATTGGGAACATCCTTCCTGCATCTAGTCTGTCTAGTCCTGTTAGAATTTTATAAGTTTCAATGAGATCCCCTCTCATTCTTCTAAACTCCAGCGAATATAAGCCCAATCGACCCAATTTCTCCTCATACGTCATTCCTGCCATCCCAGGTATCAGTCTGGTGAATCTTCGCTGCACTCCCTCCATGGCAAGAACATCCTTCCTCAGATAAGGTGACCAAAACTGCACACAATTTTCGTTTCCATTGGATAGCGTCCGGCCACGAGAAGGGCCCAATTAAATTATTGTAATCTCAAGCTAAGATTTCCACTGGAAAGGAAAAGGTGAAAATTGTCCCCTACAAGTTTCATCTTCCACTATCCTATCTGAGGACCATTCAGAGTGCTGATCACTCTTTGTATGGAGTAGCTTCTCTTGACGTGTGTATTAAATTATCCTTTCACCAGTTTTAGTCCATGGCCCCTTTGCTCGCTTGTCTCGCCTTATCTTGAATAAGAATAGACAAAACCCGACTCAAACCAAGCCAGACTAGATCAAGACAAAATCAAACCAAAGTGTCAACATCGATCATGTTCTCAAGTCCATGAGAGTGGGGCTTGTACCCATAACTTTCTGGCTCAAAGGCTAGTGTGGTACCATTGAACCAAGGCTGACAGCCGTCAACCTAGAGGTGTTGGTGTCTGGTTTCAGAACAGGGTTGACTCAGAAATTCATCACGTTTAAAAACTTCAGTCTAAGCAGTAACAACTTTCTGAGACCTGCAATCTAGAGACAGACCACAGATTGAACTTTCCTGTCTAAGAAAACTACTTTTGCTAGAGATTAAGGCCTGGAATTTTCCACAGAGTTGCTCCCGAATTGCTGCCATAACTGTGCCGGATGTGCAGTGAAATCTGATTTACGGTGTTTCCACCGCACCTGCGACAAACTTACTGTGGAAGAGTGGGAGCAGCTCTGAACAAATAGTGCCGCGGGACATTTTGCATCCACCCGAGGGGGCAGACAGGGGCCTCGGTTTACCGTCTTGTCCAAAAGACGGCACCTCCGACAGTGCAGCACTCCCTCAGTCCTGCACTGGGAGTGTCAGCCTAGATTCCATGCTCAAGTTTCTGGAGTGGAGAGGAAACATCCTCTTCTAAGGCTTTGGACATTTGTCCCTCTAGGAAGTGGAAACAGTGGGGAGAGTATGTCAGTTTATAAAAAGGAAAGTGTTTATGTCCAAAACATAAAACAATTCGATAATGGCCCAGATATTCCGATCGCAGGCCTCCCGCGGGCGGAGGACTGCGATCTGGAAAAATCTGCGCCCTTACCTGAGGGCTCCCGGGAGGCGCACAGTTCCGGTGCTGGACCTCTCCAAACTGCCGGTGCGCAGGGCCCACGGATCCCAGAGGCGCAGGTAGTTCGCAGCGTCCCTGGGATCACTTGGGCCCTGGGGAGCCAATCAAAGAAGGAAATCTCCCTTCATACATTGGACAGGAAGACCTGTCAAATATATGAATGGAGATCACCCCAAAAACATAGTAAAACTTTAAATAATTTTTTTTTTTTAATCACATTTTTAAAATGACTTGAAAGTACAATAAATTAACTATTTTAAACATAACTTTAAATTTTTTACAGGGCTAAAAATAAACTTACCTTTTTATAAAAGTATTTTTAAATGATAAATCAGTGGAATTTTTTTTTTACTTTTTTCAACTCTTATCCTGGTAATAGCAGGCCTTATGCCTGCTTTGACCAGGCGCAAGAATTGTAAGTGTTTTCTGCGGGCGGAGGGTCTCCAAATAGCGGAACTATCCGCCCACAGAGGCCCTTCTCCCGGGCAGCCGGCATTGACAGATTGGAAATGCCGGTTTCCAGCGCATGCGCTGTGCATGCCTGAAACCGGCATTTCCGATGTCCCTACGGGTGGGTACACAGCGCGTACCCACCCGTAGGGATCGGAATATCCGGCATATTGTTTTACAGGGACAAGGAGACACTAAGTTCAGAACTGGAGCAAACCCAGCAGGAACCCAAAAAATGCCATAACTATAAATTTTTCAAGACTTTTGTCAATGTCTGCAGCTTAAGAAACAACCACAATGCCTTCACTTTGAAAAAATGTTTAACTTCTACTTGCAAATGTAAATTGAAAATCCTATTCAACTTAGAGCCAGTCTTGGCTTGCAGGTAAGGAATGAATCTGAATTTCCAGAATGTAGCAGAGGGAATAAGTAAATTTAAAATACCTTCCACTTCATTCATAAAAGCACTGTCAAAACGTTCTCATTTTAGGTGCTTTCTTAAGGTAAAGTAATATGTTTCATTGTATAATACTAACCGTTGATAAAACCTAAATGTAGCTGCCATTCATCGTCCGCCTGCTCATGAAAAAATTAGCTCTAATGTAATAAAAAAAATTACTTGAGTGTCTTGTTTTGCACACTTTGTACAAAAAATAACTTGCAGGACAACGGAGTATTGCAGTTTAAACTCTTTTATGAAGCATTAGGTCTGTGGTCTTACTCATACAGCACAGTGGGGACAAGATGGAGTTAGGACCCCTAGCCTGGGTCTTCTAAACAATAGCAGGCCTTACAGATGCCTGCAGGCCAATGACTACTCAGCATGTGATCACATGTGAATATAATAGGTATTCCTTACAGATGCCGGCGGGCCAATGATAATTCAATATGCAAATGTTACATTGAGGACATTTACGATACCCAATCGGCAGATAATATAATACAATATGAAATTGAAGGCAACATAGAATCATACAGCACAGAAGGAGGCCGTTGGGCCCACGACGCCTGTACCAGCTCTCCTCCAATTAGTCCCACTCCCCTACTCTTTTGTCAGAGTCTGCAATTTTTCCTCTTCAAGTATTTATCCAATTCCCTTTTTGAAAGTTACTATTAAATCTGCTTCCAGCGCCCTTTCAGGCAGCGCACTGCAGCGCATAACAACTCGCTGCGTAAATTTTTTTTTGTTCTCATCTCCTCTCTGGCTCTTTTGCCAATTACTTTAATCTGCGTCCTCTGGTTACCAACCCTCCAGCCAGTGGAAACAGTTTCTCCCTATCTACTCTCTCAAAATCTAAGGGCATCGGCTGCTAAAATGTCTCATTTCCAGGCGTATTTTAGATTGAGCACGTCCAGGGGTATTCCCAAATGGGTCTAGATGAATTAGATATTGGTATGTCTCTCTGCACCTGAATCTTAATGCAGTCTTTATGGTTATTGCCAAACCGTTCCCATTGCATTGTGTGAATTCAGGTGTACAAGGTTTATTTCAAATCCATCACAAACAATTTGCCTCAACTCCTGTCCACAAACGTGGCGTTCTTCTTTCAGAAACTTATTCAATACTTGCATGAGAGACAGGCTGAAAAAGAGATTCAGGCAATATGTGTGAGAGCTTGTGAAAGGGAGGTATGTGTACGTATGTTCTTAAGAGCTTCACTGTTAGGAATCTCAAGCACTGGCTCATTTTTGGAAGGAGCATTCTTGGGAAGTATAAGAATGTCCTTAGAAAGTGATAAGTCCAATTACACTGCCCTCTGTACACTCTGGCACCAAGAACAAAACTCAAAACACAGTGGATAGACTGGAGAAGCTGGGGTTGTTCTCCTTGGAGCAGGGAAGGTTGAGTGGAGATTTGATAGAGGTGTTCAAAATCAATATGGTTCAGAACAGAGCAGATAGAGAAACTGTTCCCATTGGCGGAAGGGTCGAGAACCAGAGGACACAGATTTAAGGTGATTGGCAGAAGAACCAAAGGCGACATGAGGGAAAACTTTTTTACGCAGTGAGTGGTTGGGATCTGGAATGCACTGCCTGAAAGGGTGGTGGAGGCAGATTCAATCGTGGCTTTCAAAAGGGAATTGGATATGTACCTGAAGGAAAAAAAAATTGCAGGGCTACGGAGAAAGGAGTGGGAATAGCTGAAGTGCTCTTGCAGAGAGCCGGCACGGGCTCGACGGGCCGAATGGCCTCCTTCTGTGCTGTAACCATTCTATGATTCTATCACCTGTTTGGTGACACTGCCAATGCTATCACAGAATGCATACCTGGTAACCACCTTGCCTTGCCAGGTTTCTTACCTTCAGGACGATCGTACATATTCGACCATCTGAGAATCTGGCAGATTTTGCCTTGCTCGTTTAAAAGTTGTTCTGTGAAACCGGGTTCAAAACAGTTTTTTGTGCATCTTTAAATAAATGTAGTGGTCTTTCACAAGATGATTATCCTCAAAGGGGGCAGACTTTAATTAACCCCATTTATTTTCCATTTTTTTGTTTTCACTAAATTACAATCAAGTCAGGCTATTGTCTATTTTAATTTCTTCGCGCAACACTTCCTGATGAATGAAGTCAATGTCAATCAAACATGGGGCTTCTGAAAAAAATTAGCACCCTTACCACACTCAACAGATCTGGGTCCCGCTTGCAAAACGAGCAGGAATCTGAGATTAGCATTATGAGCATTTAGCAATCGACCCTTTGTAGCATTTGTTTTTGAAGTTATGCCCCATTCATAATTGCAGAACTGCCTCCAAATTGTTGTACAATATAACCTGGTTTCCTTGGAGACATCTCTTCCCGTGTCAGCCGTGGCTCATTTAGCAGCACTCCCACTATTGAGTCAGAAGGTTGTGGGTTCCAGTCCCACTCCAGACACTTGAGCACATAATCTAAGCTGACACTCCAGTACATTACTGTCAGAGGTGCCATCTCTTAGACGAGACGTTAAACCGAGGGACCGTCTGCCTGCCCAAGGAACGTAAAAGATCCCGTGACACTATTTCAAAGAAGAGCAGGGGTGTTCTCCCTGATGTACTGACCAAATTAAACCTCAACCAACATCAATAAAACAAATTATCTGGTCGTTATCACATTGCTGTTTGTGGGAGCTTGCTGTGCGAAAATTGGCTGCCGCGTTTCCTACATTACAACAGTGACTACACTTCAAAAAGTACTTCATTGGCTGTAAAGCGCTTTGGGACGTCCGGTGGTCGTGGAAGGCGCTATATAAATGCAAGTCTTTTTATGATGCAGGGTTGATTTGTTGACATCGGGTAAGTGTACACGAGTATGGACCATGTATGAACAGCTGCTCCACAATCATGAGTAGGGTTTTGCGCGATCTGGGCATGTGCAGTTTGTGCCAAGTTTTTATGGGTCTTCTCTTGTCATGGTGGAAGATCAGCAGCCAGACAGGTCAAAGGAAGGCCCATTAAAGCCAACAATACTAAATGTATCCAGCTGGTCTATACGGCTGGACTGATAGATCAGACTGCCCACAGCCAGACCTAAAATGGCAGATATGACCTCGGCAGAAATTAAGTTACTTGTGGTAAACTTAACAGTGATTCCTTCAAACCAGTTCTTCCAAAGAAGTCCTCTGGGTTTAAATTAAATCTTTCAAGATCAAAGAAATTAATTAATTAAAATCTGGACGTCTTTGTTTCTGAACAGCAAAGAAAAACGTAATAAATCAATGACCCTTGAACATAACACAGGTTGAAAAAAAATTGCCCTGTCTCAGTACTTGCACTTCAGCATCTAACTATTTACTGTACTAACTCGCCCAGAAAGAATCACAATCCAGAAATGCGACTCACTGCAGTGTATCTGAGGATCCGACATGTGATGCTAACCTTCACTAACTGGTTCTGATCAAACAAGCACTTTCACTGCAGGACCAAAAACAGTACTACACGGTGTTATAACACAGGGTTCTTGTTGTCATTCACGACACAAAGCTCCGCCATCGATCATGATTCTGTGGAAGTGACCGAGTGGAGATCAGATGCTTCCTATCGGAAGAAACTGGGAACTGTGGGGGGGGGGAAGCAAAAGGATTTGAGTGTCCATGTACACCAATCAGGAAAAGCTAATGGACAGGTACAGGAAAAGTCATCAAAAAGCCTAATTAAAAGCCTTTATCTCAAAGGGGCTGGAACACAAAACGAAGCAAGTTATGCTTCAGTCGTGCAGCGGGTCGATTTTGTCGAACCTGTCGGGAAGAAGGCGGGACTTCCCCTTTCGGGTTTTTGACCCGCCTACTTCGACGTTCGGCCAATCCATGCGATTTTAACTTGATTGACCTTGTTGAGCCCGCCCAGCGGGCTCAGCGGGCCAATTAAGGGCCACCCGGCAACAGGTGACATCACAAACTGAAATTTCATCTGTCAAGATTTCTGACAGATGAAATATCAGCGTTTCACAGCTGTTTGAAGCTGTCAAACGCTGACACACTGATTTCTAAGATGAGTCCTTCTGCGCAGACTCATTTAGAAATCTCAGCAGCACTAAAAGCTGAAGGCTGTCACTTTTGACAGATCGCAGCCGTTCAGCTTTCAGATCCGGCTGAGTGCTGAGCTCCTGACGGCTACAGGAAGAAAGGCTGTGAAGGTAACTAAAGGTTAGTAAAAGTTGTTTACACACTTTAGACACACCAAACACACTTACCTTTACAATCATGCACCCATCACTCACCTGAGCACCGACATCGCGACCCCTCCAACTCCTTCAACCTGACAGCCCACCTCGCTAACCTGGCATGGTTTGCCGCCGTCGGGAAACCCACACAAAACCCCTCAAAATGGGGATTAGGCTAAAAACTGCCTGTTAACTACCTGTTAACAGGCAGTTAATTGGCACTAATCCCTTCCCGCCTGGTTTCGGCGGGTCCCAGTGCGGGGCGGGTACCCGCCGCCCCTGAAACTTACATGGGGCGGGGTTTTGGGCGGGATGGTGTCGGGACCCCCAAAGTTGGGATTTTCCCCCCCCCCCCAACACGCCTGAAACCCCGCCTGACGGCTCCCCAAAAATCTAGCCCAAAGAGCCTTGGTTAGAAACATCGAAACATAGAAGATAGGAGCAGGAGTAGGCCATTCGGCCCTTCGAGCCTGCTCCGCCATTCAATGTGATCATGGCTGAACATCCAAATTCAGTACCCTGTCCCTGCCTTTTCCCCATATCCCTTGATCCCTTTAGCCTCAAGAAATATATCCAACTCTTTCTTGAATATATTTAATGAACTAGCCTCCACCGCCCTCTGTGGCAGAGAATTCCACAGGTTCACCACTCTCTGGGTGAAGAAATTCCTCCTCATTTCAGTCCTAAATGGCTTACCCCTTATCCTTAGACTATGACCCCTGGTTCTGGACTCCCCGGCCATCAGAAACATCCTTCCTGCATCTAGTCTGTCCAGACCTGACAGAATTTTATAGGTTTCGATGAGATCCCCTCTCAATCTTCTAAACTCCAGTGAGTATAAGCCCAATCGACACAATCTCTCCTCATACGTCATTCCTGCCATCCCAAGTATCAGCCTGGTGAATCTTCGCTGCACTCCCTCCATGGCAAGAACATCCTTCCTCAGGTAAGGTGACCATAACTGCACACAATACTCAAGGTGCGGTCTCACCAAGGCCCTGTACAACTGTAGCAAGACATCCTTGTTCCTGTACTCGAACCCTCTTGCTACGAAGGCCAACATACCATTTGCCTTCTTAACCGCCTGCTGCACCTGCATGCTTACCTTCAGCGACTGGTGCACAAGGACACCCAGGTCTCTTTGCACTTCCCCTTCTCCCAATCTATTGCCATTCAAATAATAATCTGCCTTCCTGTTTTTGCCACCAAAGTGGATAACCTCACATTTATCCACATTATAGTGCATTTGCCATGTTTCTGTCCAATCACCCAACCTGTCCAAATCGTACTGGAGTTTCCCGACATCCTCCTCGCAGCTTACCCTCCCGCCCAGCTTTGTGTCGTCTGCAAATTTGGAGATATTACATCCAATTCCCTCGTCCAGATCATTAATATATATTGTGAACAGCTGGGGTCCTAGGACCGATCCTTGCGGTACCCCACTAGTCACTGCCTGCCACTCGGAAAACGACCCATTTATTCCAACTCTTTGCTTTCTGTCCGCCAACCAGTTCTCTATCCAAGCCAATACCTTGCCCCCAATCCCATGTGCCTTAATTTTGCACGCTAATCTCTTGTGTGGGACCTTATCGAAAGCCTTCTGAAAGTCCAAATACACCACATCCACTGGTTCTCCCTTATCTATTTTACCAGTTACATCCTCAAAAAATTCCAGTCGATTAGTCAAGCATGATTTACCTTTTGTAAATCCATGTTGACTTTGTCCGATCCTGTCACTGCTTTCCAAGTGCTCTGCTATTACATCTTTTATAATAGACTCTAGCATTTTCCCCACTGCCGATGTCAGGCTTACCGGTCTATAATTCCCCGCTTTTTCTCTACCACCTTTTTTGAATAGTGGGTTAACATTAGCTACCCTCCAATCCATGGGGACCGTTCCAGAGTCTATCGAGTTCTGGAAGATGACCAGTAATGCATCTACTATCTCTAGGGCCACTTCCTTAAGTACCCTGGGATGTAGACCATCAGGCCCTGGGGATTTATCGGCCTTCAGTCCCATCAATTTTCCTAACACCATTTTCCTACAAATACTGATTTCTTTCAGTTCCTCTCTTTCATCAGACCCTATGTTCCCCGGCATCTCTGGGAGGTTATTTGTGTCCTCCTTTGTGAAGACAGAACCAAAGTATGTATTTAGTTGGTCTGCCATTTCCTTGTTTCCCATTATAAATTCCCCTGATTCTGACTGTAAGGGACCTACGCTTGACTTCACCGCAACTCAGAAAGGCCTTGGATAGGGTACAGCGCTAATTCACCAGAACGATACCAGGCCTTAAAGGCTAAATTATGAAGACCGGTTGCATAAACTTGGCTTGTATTCTCTTAGGTATAGAAGAGTGAGGGGGTGATCTAATCGAGGTGTTCAACATTTTAAAAGGATTCAATAGGGTAGATGCAGAGAAACTATTTTATTTGATGGGGAGATCAGGAACAAGGAGTCATAATCTTAAAATTTGAGCCAGACCATTCAAGAGTGAAATCAGGAAGCACTTCTACACACAAAGGGTAGTAGAAATCTGGAACTCTCTCCATCAAAGCCTGTGGATGCTGGGACAGTTGAAACTTTCAAGACTGAGATCCACAGATTTTTATTAGATAAAGGTATCAAGCGATATTAAGCAAAGGCGGGTCAGTACAGGTCAGCCATGATGTATTTGAACAGAACAGGTTCGAAGGGCTGAATGGCCTTCTTCCGTTCCTGATGTTCCTGTGGAATAGAAGGCAACATACTTTTGGTGAACGCCTGCTCTGTATAACTTTTCTATGCATCCATGAAAAAAAAAATGAACTAAACTGCAAGAATATACGGGCAGTCAAATTTGAATGATCGAACAAGGCTGCTGTGGAAGTATGAGATGAGTTGGCAAGCGTTTCACTTTGATGTTTCAGCAGTTTGTGCTAAACGCTGAGGAATCCCTACAACTACAACTCATTGAAACTTATAAAATTCTAACAGGACTAGACAGACTAGATGCAGGAAGGATGTTCCCGATGGCAGGGGAGTCCAGAACCAGGGGTCACAGTCTAAGGATAAGGGGTAAGCCATTATGGACATAGATGAGGAGGAATTTCTTCACCCAGAGAGTGGTGAACCTGTGGAATTCTCTACCACACAAGGCAGTTGAGGCCAATTCATTAAATATATTCAAGAAGGAGTTGGATATATTTTTTAAGGCTAAAGGGATCAAGGGATATGGGGAGAAGGCAGGGACCGGGTACTGAATTTGGAAGATCAGCCATGATCTCATCGAATGGCGGAGCGGGCTCGAGGGGCCGAATGGCCTGCTCCTGCTCCTATCTTCTATGTAACTTAAACAAAGACAGCGTGCAGCAAAGCAATATCCTGGGAAAGGGCCGCAGTACAGCTAAGCTCAGCACTAACCTGCTCAGGTGTGGCAAAGTGTTCGGCGTCAGTGAGACAAAATGAGCGGTGACGTGAGGCAAGCTGGAGAAGATGAGGACACAGCAGAGACGTTGGGGCGCAGCAGAAGACCGGGGGGGGAGGTGACTTTGTGCGATAGCTGTGCAATGCTGCAGAGCCATCAACTGACCTCTCATTTGTCGATAATACAGAACTGAGTTGCAATTCTGGCCTCTTCTCTCAAATCGGAGGAGAGTCTTTGCTTTGGTTTTGATTGGCAACTTTGTGGTTACCAGAATAAAGTATCCAGCAACCTCCTGAACTTGAGTGGCGAGTGAATGCCTGGTAAGATTAAGCCCACCAGACCTTGGCAGGGCTCAAACTTCCTGGCAAACAGCAGATGCCCCTGCCCCACGAAGACATTCAAGCTGAAACTGATGAGGATCGGGGAAAGGATCCACGTCATCTACCTGTGTCTGTGATTGTTGTGTATGTACCTTTAAGAGAATAACTGGTCTCAGACTGCAGTACCGGCAGTGACCACCCCTGTATAAAAGGCGCTAGAGAGCCTCTGTTTGTTTTCACTCCTGCTGGTCCGTGTCTCAATCATTCACGGACTTAACAGTGATGAACTATAATTTGCAGAGTGCAGCACTTCTTTCCAGTTTGACATCCTGAGATAGGCCAAGGAAAAAGCCAAACTTGTAACAAAAGCCAGTTTGCTATTAACTGCCGCATCACTTAAATTGAACGATACCTTACGGGTGAGCATTTGAGTTCAAGGTTTCGAAGACCCAAGTTGCAAGCCATGCCTCTTCTCGATTGGGCACAGACTGTGTACCATCCCGAGTGGCTGTAGTTTCCTCCAGTGAGAAGATTGTCAGTGCAAGTATGCAACAGGTTTTTAAAAAGTGACCAGAAGAAGAAAATATTCCTGCTGATCATTAAGTAGTGAGTGGATGCAGCCACTAGATCACCAAGAATTGGATGCACTACGGCAATAAAGTTCAGTGCTCTTTCCTATCACAAACTCTGATTTTTTTGCACTCTGATCAGTATTTTTCCAAACAGCAGTGGGCTTCAATTGGCCCTATACTGTCAGCCGTGGCTCAGTGGGTAGCATTCCCGCCTCTGAGTCAGAAGGTTGTGGGTTCAAAGTTCCACTCCAGAAACTTGAGCGCAAAAACCTAGGCTGACACTCCAGTGCAGTGCTGAGGGAGTGCTGCACTGTCGGAGGTACCGTCTTTCGGATGAGACGTTAAACCGAGGCCCCGTCTGCTCTCTCAGGTGGACGTAAAAGATCCCAAATGCGCCAGCCAATTTACACACTGCAAGCTCCCACAAACAGCAATGTGATAATGATCAGATCATCTGTTTCTGTGATGTTGATTGAGGGATAAATATTGGCCAGGACACTGGGGATAACTCCCCTGCTCTTCTTCGAAATAGTGCCATGGGATCTTTTAAATCCACTGAGAGAGCAGTCTGGGCCTCGGTTTAACATCTCATCCTAAAGACGGCACCTCCGACAGTGCAGCACTCCCTCAGCACTGCACTGGGAGTGTCAGCCTAGATAAAGGATAAGAAAACTCTGGAAAATTCCTATCCAACCTTCTCAGGCAATCATAACCAGTCCATTATCTATTGCCTGTTCTTTCATTGCTCACCCATGTGTACTATGTATATACCTCTTTCGTAATGAAAAGAAGGAAATATTGAACTCTGCCAATTAATAATCCAACCCTGGTAGGTAACATGTTTTTGAAGGGAATGTCTTTTAGTGGAAGAAAAATTTGTTGAAATGGCTTTGTAATATCAATTCATCAGCCCTTGTTATTCACATGATCAGCAAGGGCCAATGATAGATGAGATTCTTTTCATCACATTGTTTCTACAGACCAATCACAGTGCTCAAAATCAAGAGCAGCCATGACCAGGAAAACAATCACATGATTACCAGGAACCAATGAGATATTACTGCATAAATAAACTTGTGGAATCCCTTCTTCCACTTGACTGGCCTTTACTGATATCAGCCCAGCGTCCTGCCAATCAAACATGGAACAGTCAAGTTAGTCAATTGATTACTTGCAGCCAATCAGACTATTGGACTGCTATATGAATGGAACTGTTATGTGATATTAGATAATAAGAATGCTTAAAAGTTTTGTACAAGCATTCAAAAACAATTAGCCAATGCGATTGCTCACAAGTGAACATCATTGTTTCATATTAAGTAGATTTTTGGTTTAATATGCTCCTTCCACAACAGAAATAAATAGTAATATAAATGATTTTCTGGTTCCTCAACAGCCTAAAGTCTAGTCAGTGACAAACTACCAAATAAAACCAACTAAACAAAGAGCATCACATGCATTTCATAAGGATCACTTAGCTGTGAACCTCAGTGCTGGGACATGAATTTCAACTTACCCTGTTATAATTTACAGTGATCTGCCAAAGTCTGTCTGCTAAAGTCAAATGCAATTAACTTTCAGGAAATTGAACTTTGACCACTATTTGCCCATTCAAGTAAATAATCTTGACTGGCGAGCAAATAGATTATAAGTAGAAGGACGCTGATCCAAGGTTTGGATCAATCCATCAATGAACTGTATTGGCAGAGGGAAAATCCGAGGTTGCTGAACAAAAATAACTACGCAGCTTTATTATTGCCAACACATGGTTGGTGTTAATACATTTGAAATGTATTTTCTGTTGGCATCTATGATCCATTTCGAGACAGCAACTTCAGTGCCAATCATAAATGGTTCTGGCGCGCGAGTTCAAGAGTTAAGAGAAGACCAATTGATTAACATCTCATTTGAAACACATGGTCACATCAATTCCATGCAATGTCACTGTAGTGTAAATGGCGCATTGTTTTTCTGGCTCTTAAACCACAAACAGTTGGCCAAACTTTTTTTTCCCCATGAAGACAGTGCTCCTTTAATCAATTTATCGCAATGTTCAATGAACTTAACCACAGTTTTGGACCGTTCCCTTGAAGGTTTAATTTTCTGAACTATCTGACTAATCATTTCAGTCATTAGTAGAATATTTATTTATCCGAAATAAACGAGACCCCAATTTAAAAGGCTCTCTAATTTTGAGGGATTTCGCTCCGATACAGAACCTCAGTAAAATATCTCCTTAAATAAACAGTTTATCTATGGCTACAAGACACTGTGTTGTGTCAGGTTGTCAAGAGTCTTCTTTAAGCGCAATACATATACTTCAGAAATTATTTCTGCCTGAATATGCTGCAGCCAAGCACTAAATGCTGTTCCGGAAGGTAATCTACAGACTCGGAAATGAGACCAGTGACGCCACTCTGAAGAACTGACTTTTGTTTGCACTTTGCAGAAACAAGACGCTTCATTTTATTTTAAGCCCTCTACAATTTCTTACACAGCTGGTGCTGTAACTTCTCCTCCAAAATGTCACCTGTGAATAGTAAGTAATCTGAATGACTACTTCCTCCAGGTATTCAAAAGGGAAGACACACGCAACATGGCCTCTCCAAGCAAAGATACCTCAAGTATAATCAATGGGGTAACTTGCAACTTTGGTGGGGACGTGAAACTGGCGGCATTGAATTGGCCGTCTGTTACACATGCCGCCTGAATTTCCTTTCCATTGGCCGATCCAAAGCCGCCATTTTTATGACACCACTCAAGTTAAACGTATCCCCAATGACATTGTTCGAGATGAGAAAAAAGTCCTAGACAGGCTAATGGGGCTCAAAACAAATAAACCCCCAGGATTGAATAATATTTATCCCAGAGTTCTCAAAGAGCCAAGGGAAGAGATTTGTGAGACACTGACAATCATTATGAGAGAGTCAGTGGACACCAGAAGATCCGATACAGGCTAATGTGGTGCCCATATTCAGAAAGGGTGATAAAACAGACACAGGAACTGCAGATCCATTAGTCTTACTTACATTCCATGTAAAATAACAATCAAATGTCAGGAGTAAACTTGAGGATTATCTGTACTCCAATAACCTAATTAGCAGTAGTCAACATGGATTCAGAAGGGGAAGCTCCTGCCTGACCAAGCCCCTCAACTTCTCTGAGGAAATCATAAGCCAACTGGACTATGATAAGCCCCATGATGTGATGCACCTCACCTTCCAAAAGGTTTTAACAAACTTCCACACAAAACGTTATTAATTAAAGACAAAGCTGTAGGGATTCAGGGTAAACCGTCAAATGGATAAGAAACTGGTTGCAGGGTAGAAAACAGTAATATAGATGAGTTATATCGGAGTGGGGGAGGTAGGAAGTGGGTTATTTTACATGAACTCACTGCAAAGTGGCCAAAATTTGCAGATGATACCGGACGAGGAGGGACAGTGGAATTTGAAGATGTAGCTCAGAAATTACAGAATGAGTTGGTGAGATATGTAAGTGGGCAGAACAATGGCAGATGACATTTAATGTAGACAAATGGTTATGTATAGGAAGAAAAATAGATGACACATGTACTTGAAGAAAGGTATTGAAATAGCTAAGGATGAGGCTGAAAAAGACCTAGGAGTCTTAGTAGATTCAACACTAAACATTTTTTTAAATTCAATCATGGGATGTGGACGTCGCTGGCAAGGCCAGCATTTATTGCCCATCCCTAATTGCCCTTGAGAAGGTGGTGGTGAGCCGCCTTCTTGAACTGCTGCAGTCTGTGTGGTGAAGGTACTCCCACAGTGCTGTTAGGGAGAGAGTTCCAGGATTTTGACCCAGCGACAATGAAGGAACGGCGATATATTTCCAAGTCAGAATGGTGTGTGACTTGGAGGGAAACTTGGAGGTGGTGGTGTTCCCATGCGCCTGCTGCCCTTGTCCTTCTAGGTAGTAGAGGTCGCGGGTTTGGGAGCTGCTGTCGAAGAAGCCTTGGCGAGTTGCTGCAGTGCATCTTGTAGATGGTACACACTGCAGCCACGGTACGCTGGTGGCGGAGGGAGTGAATGTTTAAGGTGGTGGATGGGGTGCCAATCAAGCAAAATGATTTGTCCTGGATGATGTCGAGCTTCTCGAGTGGTCTTGGAGCTGCACTCATCCAGGCAAGTGGAGGGTATTCCATCACACTCCTGACCAACCAATGCAGAGCAACATTCACCAGAGCCAATTGGATGTTGAACTACAATAGCCTAAAACGTAGAATACAATCCAAAAGAGGTAATGATTAAACTCTATAGTGCTCTGGTCAGAATGCTGTGTCTAGTCACCAAGAAACAAGAGTGACATTCAAGCACTAGAGGCAGTGTAGAAAAGAGCCACAAAGCTATTCCCCAGTGTTATTCCTCTGAGTTATAAGAAAAGACTGGAAAAATTTGGGATTTTCAGCCTACAAATGAGGTGATCACATCAAGATAAGATATTAAAGGTATAGAAAAACATTAACCTGGAATACTAAATTGAACTGCGGGAGTAGAACAAGGGGTGGTAGGATCAAACCACAGAAGGGTACAACAAGGGGACACAGAAGGGCACTTTTAGGATGTTCTGCTTCACACAAAGAACAATCAATATGTGGAATAAACTTCCAGAGAGCAGCAAAGACAAAATCCCTGAATCATTTAAGCAAGAGTTGAAAGCTACAATGATGGAGGGGGTTATTAGGATCTCTCTTGATGAATGAAACAAATGGGCTGAATGGCCCTTGGAATCCATTATTATCTTGTGAACGCTATCAGAATTCATCACATCCATTGGTACCTTGAAGAGGACAGGTACAACTTCTCTGCTGTAGGAGAACAAAACCAAGAAAGGGAGAAATCGTTTCTTCTTCTTCAATTAAAGAAATAGGGTTGCGAAGCCTACAGCAAAAAAAAACCTGTTTATAAATCTGGGATTAGAGAATATAAAAGCAGAAATAACTTGAGTTTATGTGGTGCCTTATCACAACTCCACAGCACTTCACAATCAATGAGTTAACTTTGAAGTACAGTAACTGTTCTTCGAGAAAATACGGCAAATAACTTTCACATGGCAACATTCTACAAACCGCAAATGAATGAATGATCAATTCTTTTTTATTTGTTCATTCCTGGGGTGTGGGCGTCGCTGGCAAGGCCGGCATTTACTGCTCAACCCGACTTGCCCTTGAGAAGGTGGTGGTGAGCCGCCTTCTTGAACCGCTGCAGACACGATGGGCCGAATGGCCTTCTTCTGTGCCGCAAACTTCTATGATGCTATAATAAACTGCTTTTGTTGGTGTTGGTTGAGGAAGGAATTCTTGCCAGGACACCAGGAGATCTCTTGGCTCTTCTTCAAATAGTGCTATGAGATCTTTCCATCATGCCCGAGCATGCAGATGAGACCTCGGTTTAACGTCTCATCCGAAAAACAGGCACCTCTGATGATGTAATGCTCCCGCAGTGCTGCACTGAAGAGCCAGCCTAGGTTATGTGCTCAAGCTCTGCAGTGGGGCTTGAACCAATGACCTGGTGACACAAATGTAGGCAGTCACACAACACCAGGTTATAGTTGTGGTAAACCACTGCTAACTCTGTACATGTCTGTGTGGTAAACCACTGTTAACTCTGTACAGGTCCGGGCATGTCTCCGCCCCTGGCTCCACCCCTAAGCCCGGGTATAAAGGTGACTCACCACCCTTCCCCCGGGAGCTCTAAGGATGGATCCACTAGCAGAGGCATGCTCCAGTTCTTAGTCAATAAAAGCCTACTTCGTATAAGTTCAACTCGTAGTCTTTGGTGTTGTTGATAGTGCATCAATAGTCCAACAGCTTTATTTGAAATCACAAGCTTTCGGAGCGCTGCTCCTTCATCAGGTGACGAAGGAGCAGCGCTCCGAAAGCTTGTGATTTCAAATAAAGCTGTTGGACTACAACCTGGTGTTGTGTGACTTCCTACATTTGTCCACCCCAGTCCAACACCGGCATCTCCACATCCTGGTGACACAGAAATGAGAGTCCTAACAACTTAGCCAACTAAGACTTAAGAGTTGAACAAATGAGGCTTTCTCCCTGGCAAGAGAAGACCAGCCTGTCTAACACTATAACAACAACAACAACCTGTATTTATATAGCACCTTCAACATAGTAAAATGTCCCAAGGCGCTTCACAGGAGTATTATAAGACAAAAAATTTGACAATGAGCCAGATCAGGAGAAATTAGGGCAAATGACCAAAAGGTTGGTCAAAGAGATAGGTTTTAAGGAGCATCTTAAAGGAGGAAAGCAAGGTACAGAGGCAGAGAGGTTTAGGGAGGGAATTCCAGTGCTTAAGGCCTAGGCAACAGAAGGCATGGTAATCTAGGCTGGCTCTTCAGTGCAGTACTGTGGGAGCATTACATCATCAGAGGTGTCTGTTTTTCGGATGAGACGTTAAACCGAGGTCTCATCTGCATGCTCGGGCATGATGGAAAGATCTCATAGCACTATTTGAAGACGAGCCAAGAGATCTCCTGGTGTCCTGGCAAGAATTGCTTCCTCAACCAACACCAACAAAAGCAGTTTATTATAGAATCTTAGAAGTTTGCGGCACAGAAGAAGGCCATTCGGCCCATCGTGTCTGTAGTGGTTCAAGAAGGCGGCTCACCACCACCTTCTCAAGGACAAGTAGGGTTGAACAGTAAATGCTGGCCTTGCCAGCGACGCCCACATCCCAGGAATGAACAAATAAAAAAAAATTGATCATTCATTCATTTGCAGTTTGTAGAACCTAGCCATGTGAAAGTTGTTTGGTGGAGTGATTATAATCAGGGATGCTCAAGAGGGCAGAATTAGAGGAGCACAGATATTTCGGAGGGTTGTGGGGCCGGAGGAGATTACAGAGCTAGGGAGGGGCGAGGCCATGAAGGGATTTGAAAATAAGGATGAGAATTTTGAAAGCGAGGTATTGCTTAACTGGGAGCCAATGTAGGTCAGCGAGCATGGAGGTGATGGGCAAACGGGACTTGGTGCGAGTTTTAGATGACCTCAAGTTTGCGTAGGGTAGAACGTGGGAGGCCAGCCAGGTGTGCATTGGAATAGTCAAGTCTAGAGGTAACAAAGGCGTGGATGAGGGTTTCAGCAGCGGATGAGCTGACGCAAGGGCGGAGCCGAAGGAAAATCTTGGTTGAAGCATCAACAACTAAATTTTAAAAGGGACAGTGTTGGCATACTCGTGACTTTTCAGCCAGGTTTCTTTGCTGGGACAGCTTGCTCTTTAAAACCCTGCTTCTGTGCAATGAAAACCACAGAATGTTAGCACTGCCCCAGCTGTTCGGTCTGCTGGAGTGCAATATCTGCAAGTGCAAGAACAATTTCATATATTTTTCATTAAAAATAATGAAGTTTGTTGGATGCTGGAATCTCCCTTCCATTTGACCTAGACTCCCACACTGTCAGTGAGCAATGGCACTCAAGTGCATCGAACTGTGCCAGTATGTATTTATTGTAAGTACGGCATACCCTACAGTCACCTTGTACTCTGTATTGTTTTAAGGCCCAAGAAAATTGTTGAATTCAAAAAAATTTTTATTTTTTTATTTTTTTAAAGCCAGCAGGAATGGAAACCCATCACAAAGTTCCTGCACCCTCCACGATGTAGAAACAGGTCAAAGTTTCTTGCAAGGCTAATGCTGTGGCAACATTGTCCCTTTAGGAGTGATATTGGAGCAAGATTTACAAATGAGAATTAAATGGACAGTGTTAAACAAAAAGAGCATTAAGCAGAAATAAGATTTCTCAGAAAATAGCTGTGCGTCAGTAATCTTTGGTAATGTAGGTGACACTGGCATTGCCTGTTCTGAATTACCACGAGGGCACTAATGTGGGTTTAGAGTTACGCGTAGGCCAGACCAGGTAGGGGTGGCAGGTTCCTTTCCTTGAAGAGATGTGAGGGTTTTTACAATATTCTGGCAGTTTTCAGGGTCATTTTCTCTAGTGCCAGCCTACAAAGGACCAGAATTACTGAATTTTTTTAAAAATTCACTCATGGGATGTGGGCGTCGCTGGCAGGGCCAGCATTTATTGCCCATCCCTAATTGCCCTCGAGAAGGTGAGCTGCCATTTCAGGGAGCAGTTAAGAGTCAACCACATTGCTGCAGTCACATGTAGGCCAGAGGACAGCAGATTCTCTTCGCTGGCGGACATTAGTGAACCAGATGGGTTTTTCCAACAGTCCGATAGTTTCATGGTCACCATTATTGATAGGAGCTCTTTTGAAATTTAAATTCCCCCGCTGCCGTGGTGGGATTTGAACTCATGTCTCGGGATCATTAGTCCAGGCCTCTGGATTACTAATACAAAAGCAAAATACTGCGGATGCTGGAAATCTGAAATAAAAATCAGAAAATGCTGGAAATACTCAGCAGGCCAGGCAGCATCGGTGGGGAGAGAAACAGAGTTAACGTTTCAGGTCGATGACCTTTCGTCATTCTGATGAAGGGTCATCGACCTGAAACGTTAACTCTGTTTCTCTCTCTCCACAGATGCTGCCTGACCTGCTGAGTATTTCCAGCATTTTCTGTTTTTACCTCTGGATTACTAGTCCAGTAACGTAAGTACTTTGCCACCGTAACCCCTGAATTCAGGTCCACTCCTTCCTTCCTATGGTGGGATTTTTACTTATGGCCAGTACCATAACCACCAGGCTAATGTAGTAAACAAATGGGATGGATGTTTAGCTTAAATTTGTTCCAGAGATTTCAGCAGTTGGCAAAAAACTGCCTTATGGTAAGTCCTTTCAGGCCTGCTATGTACTCATTTAAAATCGGTCCATCATTTACATTCTACAAAAGACTTGCATTTATATAGCGCCTTTCACGACCTCAGGACATCCCAAAGCGCTTTACAGCCAATCATGTACTTTTGAAGTGTAGACACTGTTGTAGGAAACGCGGCAGCCAGTTTGCGAACAGAAAGTTCCCGCAAACAGCAATGAGATAATAACCACATAATTTGTTTCTGTGATTTTTATTTAGTGCTGAGGGATAAATATTGGCTGGGAGAACTCTGCTGCTGTTCTTCGAAATAGTGCCATGGGATCTTTTACATCTACCTGAAGGGGCAGTCGGGGGCCGCGGTTTAGTGTCTCATCCAAAAGACGGCACCTCCGACAGTGCAGCACTCCCTCAGCACTGCACTGGGAGTGTCACCCTGGATTTTGTGCTCAAGTCTCTGGAGTGGGACTTGAACCCACAACCTTCTAACTCCGAGACGAGAGTGTTATCATATCACTAAGCCATGGCAATTCAGATTTAAGTTTAAAGATGGGAGGGAGGTGTGGATTGGGGCAATTCTAAGATTTGGAGTGGGGAACAGAAGGGCATTATCCAGGCGAAAACATTTTGGAAGGGGATGACATACCTTTCAACCACCACCCACCCCACCCCCCGACCTCTTCCATCATTGTGACTGTGCAGTCTGTAAGCAAAGATGACAAATTGACCTATTCAAGTTCTTGCCATGCGTAAAACAAGTGCCACTGTACACTGTACTCCCCAATGGGCTATAGATGACAAACAGGAAAGCAGCAAGCAGTGAGGAGAGCTGAACCACTTAATAATGGAGCAATATAATGGACACTGCAGATTGCGACTGTTGCATGTAAAACTTAATGGACGTGCCATGCCACAGCTTATTACACACAGCCAATAAGTACAACACAGAGCAGAGGTGAGGACTCACATATTTGCCTGCGAGAAGATACAGGAGCACTTCTGTACACTGTGCCCTGTGAATAAAACAAATTGCGAGCAAGGGATGCAAGCATTAATCGTGACAGGCAGGAAGAAAATGAAAACAGTAAAAGAAAAGGAAATGAAGGAACTTTAACAAGCAGTGCTTTCCTTCACTAGTCATTTTAACTCTTTCTTGCATTGCCTAATGGACCATGTTGGCCGAACTGACAGCTATATATTAAGAAAAAAATCAGACTTGTGAATAACTTAAAAAATAAACCTCACTCACTGGTTTCAATGAAGGAACAGAACACTATCACAATTGGAATTCTTTCTAAAAATAGATACATTTCTTATTATTTTTCTTGAGCAAATTATTTTTGTCCACGTTTGATCTTCTCAAACATTTTCGTGGGCAGGGATCTTCACTCTCCCAACAACGCCAACAGTAGCTCCCAGCTCCCAGCGGGAATCCATCAAGACATGGAAGCTGAATCGACCTGAAACGTTGACTCTGTTTCTCTCTCCACCGATGCTGCCCTGGCCTGCTGAGTTTTTCCAGCGTTTCCTGTTGTTATTCAAGACATGGAAGCTGCTCAGGCACCTGAAGGTGACAGCTTCCCAGGTCCACCAGTTGGGCCCACTTAAAACCAGCGGTGCTGGAATCTGGGGGGATGATTCCAGAGGCAAATCTCATGCAATGCTGAAAGCAACAGTCGCCTGTCGTTTCAATTCACCGCCCCATTCCCACTCAGACCTCACCGTCCTCAGGCTCTTGCATTGTTCCACGGAAACCCAGCGTAAGCTCGAGGAACAGCACCTCATCTTCCGATTAGGCACTTTACAGCCCTCCGGACTCAATATCGAGTTCAACAATTTCAGATCATAACCTCGGCTCCTATTACACTTTTATATATTTTTTATCCACACCTTTGTTTTGTGCCCTTCCCCCTTTTTTTCTCTCTCCCACATGGCAGCTGTCTCCCATTCTGCCAGCGCATTTCACACCTAATCTAGAGCCGTCTTTTGTCTCTCCACTAGTCCGATCACCATCTCATCTGGTTTTGAATACCTCTTAATGTCGCTTCACTTTGCTTTTGTTCTCTCCCCATTTCCCAGCCCCCAAACTGGCCTTTTAATCTGTTTCATTTCCTGTGTTTTTTCTCAGTCCTGACGAAGGGTTTCGACCTGAAAAATTGAATCTATTTCTCTCTCCACGGATGTTGCCTGGCCTGCTGAGTTTTTCCTGCATTTTCTGTTGTTATTTCGGATTTCCAGCATCCGCAGTATTTTGCTATCAGTCTAAAATGATGCCTTGCCTCACTCATACATAACAGAAATGATCACCGTGTTAGACACAGCTATTGCTTATTTGAAAGGAAAACCCCGGCAATGCTTCGTATCGCTTACCAAAAAGCTAATTTGAGGCTAATATCCATTCAGAGTCGCCATCAGAAATGAAGCTCTTTCATCTAAGATTTAGATAAGATCGTATGTGTTTGAAACCTACTCCTGGTGCACAGAGAATTGGAGTGGATACAGACAACATATTTACAAGAGACATACAAGCAAATTGACGATTGGCTCTAGGCAGCCAAACAGTTTAGAGGAGAAAATTGAAATACTAATGCAAACATAGATAAATGGATACATGAATCCACAGAAGGATGGAGAGGTGAACAAATTGGCAGACAGCTTACATACATCAGGTACTTTAAGAATTATAATTTAAATCATGGTTATGTAATTTTAATAAGCTGTTTTAAATTAGATTTATACTTTTATTGAATTGACTGTGCTTGAGGTGAAGAATGTCAATACTGAGGATGCAACACAGAATCCGCCCACCTCAGCGTCACACACTCCTAAGTTTGGTAAGCACAGTGCAAAGTTCCCTCTACTCTTCTGCGGGACATTCCTGATGCAGCAGTGTGAATGTTTTCAACCCCACATTTCTCATCCACCAGCTGTTCCTGCTGCCTTGCTCAGTAAGGTTGACAATTTAGCATTAATTTGTGGAAAGTTCAGGGCCTGCCCAAAGAAATAGCTTGAAACTACCCAACTTAATTTCACAAGAGGCCCTCATAGTCAATCAAGAGAGACTTTCAGACAGGTCCTCAGTTTAACGTCTCACCTGAAAGGTGACATCTCCACCAGTTCAGCACCTCCTCAGCCTGAGCTTGATGTTTTAAAAAACGAAAGATCTTGCATTTATATAGTATCTTTCACATCCTCAGGATGTCCACAAGTGATCTGCAGCCAATAAATTACCTTTGAAGGGTAGTCACTATAATTATGTAGACAAAGGCAGCAACCAAATTGCACACAACAAGATCCTACAAACAGCAATAAAATTAATGACTAGATAATTGCTCTTCTACAAATAGTGCCATGGTGTCTTCTATGTCCACCTGTGCTGACAGTCAGGGCCTTGATTTAACATCTCACCTGAAAGATGTCCCCTTTCACAGTGCCGTATTCATTCAGTACTGCCCTGAAATGTCAGCTTAGGTTGTGTGCTCAAGTCTTTGGAGTGGGGCTTGAATACACAACCTTCTGACTAGGAAACAAAAGTGCTATCACTGAGCCAAGGCTGACACATAAAAAAAAATCAAGGTGAGGAGCTAAGGCTCAAGGTGTCCAACACCACAGAGGTTGAAAGAAGTATAACAGAAGAACAGATATGTCAAGAAGTTGTGATTAGGTGACTCAAACTTTGGTCTTAGAAGTCTAAATATTGTTGGAGGAAATAAAGGCTAAGAGAAGTGAGGTGACCCACAGTTTTGAGGCCAGGGAAAGAATGAGTTAGTGCAGGAAACTGAAATGGGTTTTGACTTCAATGCTGAGGATGTAGCGAGGAAGCGCATCCAAAACACCATATTTGGAGCTTCTAAACGAACAAGAGAGGAACGTTCAGAGGGACTGATCATAATAGAATTTGTAAAATCGGGAGAAATGAGAGAAGTTATGACAGAGAGAGACAGACAGTTGGAGTATAGAATTGAGAGAAGGATTTTCTATCAGACAACAAGCTTTTCCATCTATCTTATCCAGGTGTTTGAAGAGGCTGCCCAGATACAGGAGCAGCTTTCAAGTTTTGAACTGACTTGGAGGTTAAAGAGAGTTTTTGATCAAAAAAATGGGAAGTGTTTGGCCAAAGTGATAATTCCATGATTCTGCACTTCCAGCGAGGAAGCTGCACTCAAAGGGAGTGCGGGTCAGACACAGGGGCCGGAATTTACCGTAGCTGGGCGGGTCGGGTGCAGGCCGTCGCCATGGCAGGTCGCGACCCCGTTGCTGATTCCATGCCACTCCTCAGAGCGACTTTGCGTTAATGGGGCCTATTAAGGCCGCCCTGCGCATTACCCGGCCCAATTAAATGGTGCGGGTCCGATGACATCAGAGATGATGCGTTTTCAGCCGAGATATTTAAAGGAGCCATGGCCACATTGCATTTGAAGGTTCATCTAGGAGTGTGCAGGCAGCACACTGCACAATTGGACTGCTGGAAAGAGTGCCAAATATGTCTGCACTGAGACAGAGGGCCGCACCCAAGTTCTCCGATGACTCCCTCCACATGCTTGTGGAGGGAGTCAGAACACGCAGGAAGGTCCTCTTCCCTTCTAATGGGCAGAAGAGTCCCCCCCCCCCAAGGACACCAAAAGAGCCTGGCTCCAAATAGCAGAGGAGGTAAACAGCAGGGATGTGGTCAGGAGGACCTGGGCACAGTGCTGGAAACGTTTCAATGACCTCACCAGATCACAAAGCCACACTCAACTTCATCCTGCTGTGTCTCTCATCACATCCCCATCACTCTGCATTCCCAACACTGCCGCTGCACATCCTTACACCAACATACCTTGCACATCCATCCATCCCTCTCTCTCTATCTACATTATCACATCCCCATCTGACTAGCCACCCCTCACACTCACCCTCATCCTAATGCAATCATACCAACTAATAACACACAAGGAGGCCCACTTGGCTTTGGCACCCCACTCCATCATAGTCTCCCTCGAAAGATGTAACCCATCCATTCTTTACACTCATTCCATCACTATCACCCAACCTTCTCTTCTTTCCCTCCTTGCAGGAAAAGTGAGCCCACAATAAAAGGGGGAGGGAGAGAACCGGAGGTGGAACGCCATCATTGGCGACCCTAACATCAACAGAGGAGGCTGCCTTAGAAGTGCCTGGAGTTGCCGAGCAGCTGGAGGAGGGAGACGGAGAGAGGGGGACATCTCAGCAACCTGGTGACAGAATTACATATCACACAGCTGCATGGCATACATCAATTACTCATTTGGGGACTGATGTCATCAGCCACTGAATGGTATCTGTACCCATTCTTCATATGACATATCTAACTCATCTCTTTACTCTCCCATAGGTCCATCAAGAGACCCCCTCCACCCCCCACTCCCACCATCCAGGAGGAAGAGGAAGACGACTCCTCAGAGGCGCCTCCAGCCTCTGAGGACGCACCGTCACCAGACATAAGCACACCCAGCACCAGCGCAGAAACGCACACCTCGCTGGGTCCAACGCGAGATAGAGTAGTGTTGTCACCTGATGTCTCACAACTCACATGTGAGCAAGAGCAGGTGGTGGAGACAGGAACAGCAGTGGAGAGTCCTCGTCAGAGGGTGCAGGACGCTCCCAGCTCTGCTCAGCTGCATGCAAACACTGAGCCTCGGGGGCCATCCAGAAAGAGGGCGTTCCTGAAGGTGCAGGAAGAAGTGCAGGAGGCTTTGACAGGTTTTGTGACCGCAATGTCTACAAGTGTGCAGAGAATGGAGGAGTCCATCTCCAACATGAGCACCAACATGTCGCAGGCAATGGCGACTGTAAGCTCTTCCATGGATAGGATGGCCACCTGCATGGAGCAGCTAATGCGCCACTCATAGAAGCACATGGTCTCTATGGAGGATAGATGGTTATCATAGAGTCATAGAGTCATAGAGTTTTACAGCACAGAAAGAGGCCCTTCGGCCCATCGTGTCTGCGCCGCCCATCCATCCCTGTCCAGTCTAATCCCATTTTCCAGCATTTGGTCCACAGCCTTGTATGCAATGGCATTTCAAGTGCTCATCCAAATGCTTCTTGAATGTTGTGAGGGTTCCTGCCTCTACCACCCTTTCAGGCATTGAGTTCCACATTCCAACCACCCTCTGGGTGAAAAAGTTCCTCCTCAAATCCCCTCTAAATCTCCTGCCCCTTACCCTGAATCTATGCCCCCTTGTTATTGACCCCCCTACTAAGGGGAAAAGTTCCTCTTTATCTACCCTATCTATGCCCCTCATCATTTTGTACACCTCAATCAGGTCCCCCCTCAGCCTTCTTTGCTCCAAGGAAAACAACCCCAGCCTGTCCAGCCTCTCTTCATAGCTGAGGCGCTCCATCCCAGGTAACATCCTGGTGAATCTTCTCTGCACCCTCTCCAAAGCAATCACATCCTTCCTATAGTGAGGCGACCAGAACTGCACACAGTACTCCAGCTGTGGCCTCACCAGCGTTTTGTACAGCTCCATCATAACCTCCCTGCTCTTATATTCTATGCCTCGGCTAATGAAGGCAAGTATCCCATATGCCTTTTTAACCACCTTATCTACCTGTTCCGCTGCCTTCAGGGATCTATGTACATGTACACCAAGGTCCCTCTGACCCTCTGTACTTCCTAGGGTCCTACCACTCATTGTGTATTCCCTTGCCTTATTTGTCCGTCCAAAATGCATCACCTCGCACTTTTCAGGGTTAAATTCCATTTGCCACTTTTCCGCCCATCTGACCAACCCGTTTATATCGTCCTGTAGCCTGAGGCTTTCCTCCTCGCAATTTACCACCCCACCAATTTTCGTGTCATCTGCGAACTTACTGATCATACCTTTTACATTCTCATCCAAATCATTTATGTAGATCACAAACAACAAGGGACCCAGCACCGATCCCTGAGGTACCCCACTGGACACAGGCTTCCAGTCACAAAAGCAACCTTCGACCATCACCCTCTGCCTCCTGCCACTCAGCCAGTTTAGGATCCAACGCGCCAAGGCACCCTGGATCCCATGGGCTCTTACCTTCTTGACCAGTCTCCTATGCGGGACTTTGTCAAAAGCTTTACTGAAGTCCATGTAAACCACATCCACAGCATTTCCCTCATCCACCCCCCTAGTCACCCCCTCGAAAAATTCAATCAGATTTGTCAGACATGATTTACCCTTGACAAAGCCATGCTGACTATCCCCGATTAATCCATGCCTCTCCAAGTGGAGACTAATTTTGTCCCTCAGAATTTTTTCCAATAATTTCCCTACCACAGATGTTAGGCTCGCTGGCCTGTAATTCCCTGGTTTATCCCTGCTACCCTTCTTGAATAATGGTACTACATTAGCTGTTCTCCAGTCCTCTGGTACATCCCTGGTGGCCAGAGAGGTTCTGAAAATTTGTGTCAGAGCCCCTGCAATCTCCTCCTTTGCCTCCCACAGCAGCCTGGGATACATCTCGTCCGGGCCTGGGGATTTATCCACTTTTTGGCCTGCTAAAACCGCTAGCACCTCCTCCCTCTCGATGCTAATATGTTCAAGTATGTCACAGCCCCCTTGCCCGATTTCTATGTCTGCATCATCTTTCTCCATAGTGAACACAGATGCAAAAAATTCATTTAAAACATAGATGGCTAACTATGGGGAATAGTTGGCAGAGGCTCATAAACGTCCTCTCTAGGAGGGATGTCAATATAGAAGTGGGTCCTCATGGCCCCACTGCTGTGCAGCAAGGTGGTCTCCAGCTCCATGCTAGCAGGGAATTCCAGGTGGCCCATGAGAGGGATGATGGTGAGAGGGACATGCAAATGTGGGCTCCTCTCAAAGTGCCCACACTTCTCCCCCGTTGCCACCCCCTCAGTCAAAGCCCCAGATGCCTCCTCGGACAGCGATGGCCAAGTCTGCCCCTGCACAGTCGCAGGAGGAGCAGACTTTGGCGGGGCCATCAGAGGCTCCAAAACCCAGAGGACATCTGCCAAAAGCATCTGAGCAGTCGCAGCAGGGAAGTGAGCAGGCTGCCTCTACCTCTGCTGAAGTCACAGGGGTAACACCTTGTAGAAGCACGCGTAAGAGAAAAATGAAACACAAGTAGATTCACAAGGGTTGCCACTTGGGTGTTTTGTTAAATGATTGTGTAAAGTTTCTGTGACTGTAATGTCACACATAAAAATCTTTACTTTACCACTTTCCGGTCATGGACAAATTTGTGTGCACCTTTGGAAGTAGCTTAGTGAGTTGGAGTGAGTGTTGAGACATAACGTTACCTCCAGCAATGGTGGTCAGTGTGAAAGGAATGGCTTGGTCATTGTAGGGATGCTTTATGGTGTTGCTGTGGGGTGGTGCCAACCTGGCACAGCATGTGGCAGCCATATGGGTGTAGAACGTAAAGGTAAGTAAATCTGGCCATGGTGAGCCCATCCTGGTCTGCACAGGCAGCATTGTGCTCGAGTGCTGGTGGGATCTTGACCGCAGCTTCCTCCTACTCCTCCTCCTCCTCTGAAGAGGCTGTGCGCTCAGTGCCTTGCTCCTCATGCAGCACTAGTCCTTGCTACTGCGCTGTGTTGTGCAGGGCGCAGCAGACCACGACGATTCAGGAGACCCTGGCTGGTGCGTACTGAAGGGCTCCTCCAGATCTGTCAAGGCATCTGAAGCACATTTTCAGCCTGCCTATTGTGATAATAATAACTACTTCCGGGAAGTTATGTCATCACTTCCTGTGAACTGTGAACTATGAACTGTGTACATACCTCACTTCCTGTCATATGTCATTTCCTGTTGGACTGGTATAAATACTGGTCTGTTCAGTATTGTAAGAGGCTTCTACCAGAGGCATGGTAAAGACCTCTCTTGTATATAGTGTGTTTATAAGTTACTTAAAGCTTACTTTAAAGTTACTTGATGGTAAGACTCCTTTTTCTTACATCAATTTAAGTAACTTAGTATTTACACTCACAAATACTAGACCTTCGGACAAACTCGGAGTTAAGGATCCAGGGAACCACCCATCATGGAGAGAATCCTTAGACCTATTCGTCTGGACTTGGACCCGAATACACCAGCAGCTGGCAGGGTATGGAAGCATTGGTACCGTACTTTTGAGAATTTTCTGGATGAATGTAAAGCGGATGCTCCTGCTAGATTGAGGATACTTATCAACTATGTGACCCCAAAAGTGTTCGACTATGTTGATGAATGGGATAATTACGATGAGGTGATTCGGGCACTTAAGAAACTGTATGCCAAGACCCCAAATGAGGTCCATGCTAGACATCTACTGGCCACAGCCCAACAAGGGCCAGGGGAATCAATTAACGAATTCCTGCAAGAACTTCGCAGGCTCAGCATAGTTTGTAACTTTCAGGCAGCCTCAGCTGAGCTGTACCGCGAAGAAATGATTCGTGATGCTTTCATCTGCGGGAATGCCTCTCCATTTATACGCCAGCGTCTACTAGAAAGTAAAACACTTGAGCTACAAAAAGCTTTTGACCTAGCTTGTTCTCTGGATTTGGCAAAGAGAAATGCAGACCTCTATCAGCTGCCCAGATCTCGATCTGCTGCTGTAGCTGCAACCAGACAATTCAAGCGGTCTCAGGTGAACCCTATCATGGGGGAATCTAATTCTGATAATTCTGATGAAGAAGAGGAGGATGACCCCACTTTAGCAGCCTCTTGGCAATCTAGGAAGGAATGCTTCTTTTGTGGAGATGCTTTTCACCCTAGGAAAACCTGCCCTGCTTGCAATGCAATCTGCAGTTATTGCAACAAAAAAAAAGGACACTTTGCTAAAGTTTGCCTATCAAGGGCCTCTACGAGGGCCAATCCAGCTAAGGCCTACCGAACTGCCCCAATTAGGGCCTATCAAGATGCTCCAGCTAGGACCTATCAAGCTTCCTCTCGAGCTCTCTCCCGAAGAAGCACACCGAGAGTTTTAGCCACTCTCTGTGCAACGACACCAATTACAGCTGCTTGCCCACAGAACCTGTCTCATGCAGCCACAAAAATTCAATTAAAGGGCATAACTTAGATGCCTTAATTGACTCAGGAAGTACTGATAGTTTCACTAAGGAACAGATTGTTGCGAAATTGAAACTACATGTCTTCCCATCGGACCAGGCAATTACGATGGCTCAGTCATCACTTAATACCAGAATCTCCGGCTTTTGTGTTGTTGATATGACACTTCATGGTCGTATGTATCCCTCCACCCGACTTTCGGTGCTCAAGGACTTATGTAGTGATCTCCTCTTAGGGCTGGACTTCCAAAAACAGCATAAGAAACTCACCATTGAGTTTGGTGGATCCAAACCCGGACTTACTATTTCTAATATACCGTGTAAATTACCGTTTTGTGCATTGTCAGCAGCTTCACTTGATGAACCCTCATTATTTGCCAGTATTCCGCCTCGATGCAAACCAATAATAACGAAATCGCGGCGCTTTAATCAGGAAGACCAATCTTTTATTGCGGCTGAAATCTCTCGACTTCTAGCAGAGGATATCATCGAACCATGTTCGTCGCCCTGGCGGGCTCAAGTCGTCATTGTCAAGAACCCTCTAAAACCTCACAAACAGCGACTATGCATCGATTATTCGCAAACCATCAATCAATATACCGACTTGGACGCCTACCCATTGCCATGCATTGATGATATGGTTAATAAACTGGCCGAATACAAAGTGTTCTCAACTTACGATTTAAAAAGTGCCTATCATCAGGTACCCTTGAAGGTCTCGGATAAGCAGTACACGGCCTTTGAGGCTAATGGACGGCTGTTCCAATTTCGTCGCCTCCCATTCGGGGTTACTAATGGAGTGGCTGTCTTCCAACGGGCAATGGATGGCCTGGTTAAGCAGGAAAACCTAAGGGACACTTTTCCCTATCTTGATAACATTACCATTGCAGGTCACGATCAACAGGAACACGACGCCAACCTCCAAAGATTTCGGGATGCCCTCCATCGCCGTAATTTGACCCTGAATGAATCCAAATCTGTTGAGTCGCAACCGACCATCAACATCCTTGGCTACTGCGTAGGCAATGGTATCATTAAGCCAGACCCAGAAAGACTTCGCCCGCTCCAAGAGCTCCCGTCACTTAAGAATCCGGCTTCTTTACGTCGGGCTCTCGGTCTGTTTGCATACTACGCTAAATGGATTCCTCATTTTTCGGACAAAATCCAACCCTTGCTGCATGCTAGATCATTTCCACTGGGAACAGCGGCTGTTGCAGCCTTTAACCTTCTCAAAAAACAGTTGGAGAAAGCGGCTCTTCACTCCATCGATGAGAATCTCCCTTTCGTGGTTGAATGTGATGCCTCGGAGGTGGCGATCTCGGCTACTCTGAATCAGGAAGGTCGTCCTGTAGCATTTATGTCCAGGACCTTACAAGGTGCCGAGCTACATTATCCTCCGGTTGAGAAAGAAGCCACAGCCATCATAGAGGCAGTACGGAAGTGGAACCATTTTCTAGCTCGCCAGCACTTTACATTGATCACGGACCAACGATCAGTCGCCTTCATGCTCGGTAATCGAAAACGAACCAAAATTAATAATAATAAAATACAACTTTGGAGGATGGAACTGGCCTCTTTTGGTTATACCATTCTCTATCGGCCTGGCAAGGAGAATGTGGCCCCGGACACCCTCACACGGGCATTCTGCTCCACTATGTCATCCTCTACTCTCATGGATGTCCACAATGGATTGTGTCATCCTGGCGTTACGCGCATGCTACATTTCGTACGATCACGGAATCTCCCTTTTTCCACTGGAGATGTAAAGAAAATATGCTCAGAATGCCGGCTTTGTGCGGAATTAAAACCTCAGTTCTTCCGCCCCTCAGATGGTATACTCATACATGCAACCCAACCGATGCAACGACTTAGCATCGATTTTAAGGGCCCAGTGCCCTCTTCAACTCGGAACACATATCTGCTCACCATGATCGACGAATATTCACGTTTTCCGTTTGCCTTCCCCTGCTCCAATATGCTGGCGTCCACAGTAATCTGCTGCCTTGAGCAGGTATTTTCTCTCTGTGGCATGCCGGCTTATATTCACTCAGATCGGGGTCCATCCTTTATGTCAAGGGAACTCAAGGACTACCTCTCAGAACGGGGAATTGCTACAAGCAAAACAACACCATACCATCCCATCGGAAATGGGCAGGTAGAGAGGTATAACGGTATCATCTGGAATTCCGTACGTCTCGCTTTAAGATCTCGGGGCCTACCAGACCAGCAATGGGAAACAGTGCTTCCGGATGCATTGCACTCTATACGGTCCCTGCTTTCTACAGCCACAAATACTACACCTCATGAGCGGTTCTTTGGATTCCAGCGTCGCTCATCTCATGGGACATCACTCCCGTCATGGCTAACTACTCCTGGACCTGTATTACTCTGAAGATACGTTCGGACGTCTAAAAATGACCCTCTCGTAGACGAGGTCGAACTAACCGATGCCAACCCCACCTATGCAAACATACGATATTCCGACGGCCGAGAATCTACCGTATCATTACGGGATCTGGCTCCCTGCCCACCAGGACCTAGTGGGACATCGGGTGATGGCATTTCACCAGGAAACTCTTGGGACCTATCGGGTACCCCTCTCCAGGATCCTGATCGGACACCAACTAGCTTGGTGCCGGTAGAACCCCGTACTCAAGGTTGCGACCCTCCCAGTACCGCGCATGAAAGTACTGATCCGCCACAGACCAGCTCTGCACCTCCCTCTGAACAGAGGCAGTCCGACTTTGAACCTATTGGGGCTCGTACTCGAAGCCATGATCTCCCCGACCCTTCACAGGGCAATCCAGGCCACACAGACTCTGACCAATGGCCAACCGCATGTAAGCGAACCAGCGACCCTCTACGACGGGAATCCAAACGGGTGCGACTCTTCCTTGTTCGGCGGCTGCGGACCAAAAGGTAGGCCACAGCCTCCTAATCCTGCAGGAGGGAAGAATGTGATAATAATAATAACTTCCGGGAAGTTATGTCATCACTTCCTGTGAACTGTGAACTACGAACTATGAACTGTGTACATACCTCACTTCCTGTCATATGTCACTTCCTGTTGGACTGGTATAAATACTGGTCTGTTCAGTATTGTAAGAGGCTTCTACCAGAGGCATGGTAAAGACCTCTCTTGTATATAGTTACTTGATGGTAAGACTCCTTTTTCTTAGATCACCTATTGTCTGCTCTATGATACATCTGGTGGAAATGTGGCTTTCATTGTATTTCTCCTGAGCCTCAGTACTTGGCCTGCTCAAGGCTGCCATGAGCCAAGTCTTCAGTGGATAGCCCTTATCTCCAAGCAGCCAGCTGGAAAGTCTGCTTGGAGGAGCAAAGAGCTGAGGGAGGGTGGACTAGCGAAGGACAAAAGAGTCATGGCAGCTGCCAGGGAATTTGGCACACACATGCATGATGATCTTCCTATGGTTGCAGATGAGCTGCACATTGAGGGAGTGGAAGCCCTTCCGGTTGACAAACGCTCCTGGGTGATGATGGGGTGCCCTGATGGCCACCTGTCTGCAGTCGATGATGCCCGGTGACGTAAGAAAACTCACTAAACACTTGGTTGAGTATAAAACAAGGCTTTAATCAACTGTTCCACAACCATGAGATTCTAGTTACATCACCAGTTCCTGGTTACAAAAATGTCATGGGCAAGCTGGGCCCACGCCCGAGTATTTATACTCCTTGGACGGCGCCACCAGCTGGCCGCCCAGTGTTATTTCATGAGTCATTTCTTCATGAATGATAAGATTCATGACACCCTGCACCTGTGGGAAGCCAGCCAAAGCCGCAAAGCCGAGCACTCGCTCAGTAACACTGGCTTCATCAGTAGCAAAGTTGATATAATTGGCTGACTTGTCAAACAGGGCTTTGATGACCTGTGTGATGCATCTGTGGGCGGCCGACTGCGAGATGCCGCAAATGTCTGCTGCAAATCCCTGGAAGAAGCCTGAGGCGAAGACGTTGAAGGCACTGGTGACTTTGACAGCCACTGGTAAGGCGTGTCCACCTGCTCCTTTGGGCTGCAGGTCTTGCTCCAATAAAATGCAAATGTCTGTGATGATCTGGCGCGATAGCCTGAGCCTCCTTTGGCACTGCTGCTCAGTCATGTTGAGGAAGCTCATCCCCTGCCTGTATACTCTGTGTTGGGGGTATCGCCTCCGGCACAGTGCAGCCCTGCACTGATGTCCTCTGTCCTGTGCAGCATCAGGTGGTTGAGGAGACGGTTGGTGGTGTTGCTGTTGGTGCTGCTGGTGGGCCTGGTGCTGCTGGTGTTGGGGCTCATTGTGGTCCGATTCTGAGGACCAAGGTGAGACAGTACAGATGGCACCCATGCTGATGGAATAGATGGCAGGTCAAGTAGAGATGACAGAAGCAATCTGTCAATGAGGTGATAGTTTCTAACAATGAGGTGACACTGGATGGCGACTTTGCTGGAAACACTTGCAGCCTGTGGAAAGCTAAATCTGTGCTGGCAATGCAGTCAGCAACAGCTTCTGCCTGAGGAAAGTGATCAGCTGTGAGGTGGGAGTTTTTTATTGTACTTTCCATGCTGTGCACTAATCAGCTGGATCAATGGCCACTCAACTTCCGCCTCAGGTTGACAGACATGGTTCCCGAGCTGTGTAATTCCCATGGTCATCCAGTGAAATTTGAATGGTCGGGTTAAAAAGACTCTTAAGGGTCTGACAAGTACCTAAAAATGATTTAAATTAGCTCGCCCGCCTCTGCTGTTCACGTCAATGCCACATCGGCAAATGCGCCCGAAGGAAAGATGCATGGGGATGGGATGATGGGGGGTTCCCGACCCGCTGCAAAATCTTTCAAATTTCCCACCTGACCCGCCTCCAATTGTGCCCGCACGGACCCCAGAAAATTCCGGCCAGGTCTACAACATTGGAGAATACACTGGGAGCATGGAATTGGGAAATTAACCCTTGAGATTCTTCGAGGCAGCAATGGAAGAAGTGTGGGTTCTCCATTTGATGTCAGAGGTAGCGAAGCCAAAAATATTTCTAGACGGAGAGGTCTAAGGGTGGAGCTATTAGAGACTCCCTCCACCACCGGCGTACCGTGGCTGCAGTGTATACCATCTACAGGATGCACTGCAGCAACTCGCCAAGGCTTCTTCGGCAGCACCTCCCAAACCCGTGACCTCTTCCACCTAGAAGGACAAGGGCAGCAGGCGCATGGGAACACCACCACCTCCAAGTTCCCCTCCAAGTCACACACCATCCTGACTTGGAAATATATCGCCGACCCTTCATTGTCGCTGGGTCAAAGTCCTGGAACTCCCTCCCTCACAGCACGGTGGGAGTACCTTCACCACACGGACTGCAGCGGTTCAAGAAGGCGGCTCACCACCACCTTCTCAAGGGCAACTAGGGATGGGCAATAAATGCTGGACTTGCCAGCGACGCCCACATCACAAATACGAATTTAAAAAAAAGAAATGGTAGACGTTGCTTAGGTTTGCAAGATAAATACATTACGAGAAGGGAAAATTTGCTCCATCAAGTATCTTCTGTCTGCTTATTTTGCACAATTTGCCCATTCAATTTCCCCAAGGGATGCAATCAGCCGCAGCTAAAGTTCAAAAAGATACCTCGCTGTGCAATTTCTCTCCAGTCCTGAGAGTAATCAAGCAAAGCTTGAGCAGCATGCCAACCTTACAATCGACACTTACAATTCTGACCAGTTACATTCCAGGTGATTCAGTGTGTCAGTGCAGCCTTCGGTCGCCTGAGGAAGAGAGTGTTTGAAGACCAGGACCTCAAACCCGGCACTAAACTCATGGTCTACAGAGCAGCAGTGATACCCGCCCTGCTGTATGCCTCAGAGACATGGACCATGTACAGCAGGCAACTCAAAGCACTGGAGAGGTACCACCAACGCTGCCTCCGCAAGATCCTGCAAATCCATTGGCAGGATAGACGCACCAACATCAGTGTTCTTGCTCAGGCCAACATCCCCAGCATCGAAGCTCTGACCACGCTCGATCAGCTCCGATGGACGGGCCACATCGTCCGCATGCCCGATACGAGACTCCCAAAACAAGCGCTCTACTCGGAGCTCCAGCACGGCAAGTGAGCCCCAGGTGGGCAGAGGAAACGCTTCAAGGACACCCTCAAAGCCTCCGTGGAAAAAATGCAACATCCCCACTGGCACCTGGGAATCCCTGGCCCAAGACCGCACAAAGAGGAAGAGAAGCATCCGGGAAGGCGCCGAACACCTCGAGTCTCTTCGCCAGGAGCAAGCGGAAGCCAAGCACAAACAGCGCAAGGAGCGCACGTCAACCCAAGCACCCCACCCACCCGCCCCTTCAACCACCGTCTGCCCCACCTGTGACAGAGACTGTAGGTCCCGCATTGGACTCACCAGTCACCTGAGAACTCATTTTTAATGTGGAAGCAAGTCATCCTCGGTTCCGAGGGACTGCCTGAGAAGAGAAGAAGATTCATCCATAGTTCCAGCCTAAGGTTGCCAGCCCTTCAGGATTGTCCTGGAGTCTGCGGGAATTAAAGGCCAACCTCCAGGAAACTTCTGCAAGCAGCCCAGGAGGGAAATCATAGGGGTATTAAAAAAACTGACATTTAAAAAAAGTTCTTTCAACACTTTTGTTTGCCAGTTATAAAAATATTGGACTTCAGGGGTTGGTAGGCAGGGGGGGGGGGAAAGAGGGGAAAGGCTGTTTGGCAGGCAGGCAAGAATCATCCAATTGGGCAATGATGGGGGGAATTTTAACCCGCGGAAATGGGTGAGTTGGGGTTGGGTGGGAGATTAAAGTGTTAAAACCGGATTAAAATCGGGATTCAGTTTTTTAACAGAGGCAGGGTGGAGAGTGGGTCCATTTAAATATTATAATGAGGCTGGCGAGCCTCAGATTTATTCAGCTTTACCAGTTTAACACTGGCTGGCCAGGTTTTGCTGGCCTCGGGGAAACCTGCCCGCTAAAGTAAGGTGAAGACCGCTGGATCCAGGAGGTAAGTGCCTTTATACTGACCGCCTCAATCCAGCGTCCCTGCCTCACCCACACCCCGCAATCAGAGACCTCCCTCACGAGGCCTCCGATCTCCCCCCCCCCGCCCCCACCCCCCGTCCCCAGGCCTCAGGCCGCCTTCCCGGGCTCCCCACCGATGATCCTCAGTTCGGCCCCGATCCTCTCTCCCCCTCCCCCGCACTGGCCACCCAATTCTTCTCTGGCCCCCACCCGATCCCTCCCTCCCTCCTAGTGCCGCAAGCCTACCCAACCGCTGCCAACCAGCCTCTCCATCTGGCTGGCTGGCAGCAGAGGTTTAAAATGCAAATCAGGCCCTGCCGTTAAACTCAGCAGAGCCTGCGGAAACCCATTCTCCCGGGTTTCCCGACCGCTTTTCAGCACCCCCAATCCGCCTCCGCTTAAAGTTCTGGCCGAAGAGTCTATTCACTTTCCGATTGGCGTAGGAAGGCGTTGTACCATGAGGATGGACATGTCGGGGGACCAATGGCGAGAGTGTGGGGGGCAGGGCGGCTTGAGGCAGGGAATCATGTGATGAATCCTCCAGGAATATGTCCAACCAGAGTTGGCAACCTACTTCCAGCAACACATAAAATGAAGTGTGCCACACATTTTTTGGGAGTGGTGCAAATTAGACATGTTGATCTCTGAATTCCAGAGGTGAGATAAGAGTGACTACCCTAGACACCAAGGCAGCATTTGATCGAGTGTGGCATCAAGGAGCCCCAGTAAAATTCAAGTCAATGGAAATCAGGGGGAAAACTCTCCACTGGCTGGAGTCATACCTAACACAAAGTAAGATGGTTGTGGTTGTTGGAGGTCAATCATCACAGCCCCAGGACATTGCTGCAGGAGTTCCTCAGGGCAGTGTCCTCGGCCCAACCATTTTCAGCTACTTCATCAATGACCTTCCCTCCAACATACGGTCAGAAATGGGGATGTTTGCTGATGATTGCACAGTGTTCAGCCCCATTCACAACTCCACAGATAATGAAGCAGTCCATGCCCACATGCAGCAAGACCTGGACGACATTCAGGCTTGGGCTAATAAGTGGCAAGTAGCATTTGTGCCACACAAGAGTCAGGCAATGACTATCTCCAACAAGCGAGAGTCTAACCACCGCCCCTTGACATTCAACAGCATTACCATTGCTGAATCCCCCACCATCAACATCTTGGGGGTTACCGTTGACCAGAAACTTAACTGGACCAGCCATATAAATACTGTGGCTACAAGAGCAGGTCAGAGGCTGGGTATTCTGCAGCGAGTGTTTCACCTCCTTACTCCCCAAAGCCTTTCCACCATCTACAAGACACAGTCAGGAGTGCGATGAAATACTCTCCACTTGACTGGATGAGTGCAGCTCCAACAACACTCAAGAAGCTCAACACCATCCACTATTCACCACCTTAAACATTCACTCCATCCACCACAGGCGCACCGTGGCTGCAGTGTGTACCATCTACAAGATGCACTGCAGCAACTTGCCAAGGCTTCTTCGGCAGCACCTCCCAAACCCGCGACCACTTCCACCTAGAAGGACAAGGGCAGCAGGCGCATGGGAACACCATCACCTTCAAGTTTCCCTCCAAGTTACACACCATCCTGACTTGGAAATATATCGCTGTTCCTTTGTCGTTGTTGGGTCAAAATCTTAGAACTCCTTCCCTAACAGCACTGTGGGAGTACCTTCACCACACGGACTGTAGTGGTTCAAGAAGGCGGCTCACCACCACCTTCTCAAGGGCAATTAGGGATAGGCAATAAATGATGGCTTTGCCAGCGACGCCCAGATCCCAGGAACAAATATAAAAAAATAAACCTGATTCTGTGATCCACACTTCCATCAAGCAAGACTCCATATTTTGGAAAATTTACCCTTACATCTGTAATTTTCCTTGCATCCTGTACTTAACACAGATATTTATCCAGCCACGGATCTCTGTAAGTAAAAAAGAAATTCTTACAAATTTTAGTCCTACTTCAGGTTTAATATTTTTGCTCACGTCTTGTAGTTCTGTGACCACAGTCTAAGTTATCTGCTTACATTCAGCGTATCTCAGTCTTTCAAAGGCCCATAACTATAAAGTAGTGAGGATTTTATGTAACCCGACAGTTTCCGTCACACAACCACTTGGCTGTCACCTTTATGTTGTAAGCCCCTCTCATTGTCACAGCCAGTTTGTCAATTGCATATCAGATACCATGTAAAACTTGCATAATAAATCAAGGAAGGCAGAGACAGAGAGAAAAAATCAATTTAAAACAACAGAGAGACATGTACATCTGAATCATTTAGGTGACGAGGAAAGGGTCAGAGGAGGCAGCTTGTCATTGAACAGTGGAGCCTGGGTCGTCCAGGTAAGGGCTGTGCACTTCAGTGTAAAACCAACTGCTGGAGCTTTCAGCTTCAGACCCCAAGTCTACTGAGAAATCAGATCGCTGATCTGACTCCTTGTTTACTTTGCAAAGTGTAAATGCACCAGGCTTCCATCACTGCTTAAATAGGCAGACAGTATAACAACTTGCTTTGCAAAAGTTAACGTGAGAAGCGTTGCCTATTGGCCGTGCAACGAGGGAGAAAGTGTGAGTTCAGAGTTGAGACTAACCAATTCACCACAAGGAGAAGGTCACGCCGAGATCATGTCATGAAAGAAAGACTCGCATTTTCTATAGCGTCTTTCACAACCTCAGGACGTCCCAAAGCGCTTCACAGCCGATGAAGTACTTTTGAAGTGTAGTCACTGTAATGATGTAAAAAAAAAAGTCCAGATCTCACTGGTGGAAGGCAGCGTGGAATCAGAACTCCAGAGGCTTGAGCACAGAATCCAGGCAGACACTCACCGTTCCTTCATCATCATCTGGTCAAAATCTGACCAGGCAGTGCTGAGGGAATGCTGCACTGTCGGAGGTGCTGTCTTTCAGTTGAAACGCTAAACCGAGGCCCCGTCGGCCCTCTCAGTGGGACATAAAAGATCCCAGGGCACTAATTCGAAGCAGAGCAGGGGAGTTCTCCCCGGTGTCCTGGCCAATATTTATCCCACAACCAACATCACTAAAACATGTAATCTGGCCATTATCTCACTGCTGTTTGTGGGACCTTTCTGTGCACAAATTGGCTACTTCATTTCTCACATTACAACAGTGAGTACACATTTTTTTTGTAAAATGTACTTCAATGGCTGTAAAGTGCTTTGAGGCATCCTGAGATTGTGAAAGGCGCTGTGTCATTCTTTGTTTCATTCTTTGTGCTAGGCAATGCCGCATAGCATGTGGGGAGATAGCCTGAGAGAACATAGGGCGGGGGTCGAATCAATGCAAAAATGGCAAAAATAATTCTGTTGGCACTGCTTGATATACAGGAAACTTTGTGCTATCCGGCACCGACGGGACCGAGCTGTTGCCGTTCCCTCAAAACTGCCGGACAAACCAGCGTTAATGTTGAAACATACGGAGATTTTCAGCTGTGTGTGAATCAACAAAGCCTGTTGCTTAGCAACAGCTTCTAAACAGTCGGCAAGCGTCTCTGTAGCGTCTCTAGCTGAAGCTGTTGCTTAGCTACAGACCTTGCAGAGCTTGACTGTTGAGAAAAAAGCAACGAAAAGAAACAAAAAGAAAAAAAACGGCTCCTGATTTTTGCCAGTGGCTCGAGCTTGCTGGACATTTAGCCTCCGGATAACACAAAGTTTCCTGTACAAAGCAACTCTTGGAAACCACTTCAACCCATCCAATGTGGCCAAGGAGTAGCCCACAGCAGTCGTACTGAGCATGAATAATAGGGCACACATTATGGGGATAATTTTAACCCACCCCCTCGACCCCCACACAACAGGAGGCTCCATTCCTCAGATTTTGGGAGCCTTTTGAATTTAACAGCTGCGGGCCGGATTTCCCAGGGCTCAGGAATCCCAGCAACTGAAGGGAGGCGGGAACTGCCACATCCAGCAGTTAAGTTCTTTTCCAGCACTGCTTCCCCGCCCCCCCACCCTGGGATCCCTCCCCCCACGATCTGAGAACCTCCACCAAGCCCCGATCTTCTCCGGTCCCTGGCTGCGTCCTGCCACTGCTGGCTTTCCCGCCCGGCAGACGGAGTAAAAAAATTCGAATGAGGCCCTTGATGTAAAAAGACAGCTGAACGCTTGGTTTGAGTATAAAACAAGGCTTTATTCAACTGTTTCACAACCATGAGATTTCTAGTTACATCACTAGTTCCTGGTTACAGAAACATCCTGAGCAAGCTGGGCCCAGCTTGGATGGCGCCACCAGCTGGCCGCCCAGTGTCACTTCATGAGTCATGATAAGATTCATGACTGCCCTGCCGTTAAATTCGGCAGGACATCTGTGTCCCCGGGATTCCTGACCGCTGATGTGCTCCACCTCGCTCCCTCCCGCCTCCCTGTAAATATCAGGGGGTCTTGTGTCTGACAGCATAAAAGCAAGATGGGAAACAATTACAATTTAGTGAAACAACAAACTGCCGACATATGCTTCACCTGGGTTTCGGCAAAAGGCCTAGATGTACGCCACTGTCCGACAATTAAGATCTTTTTACAGGGAAGTACAGTATCAGGAGATCTCTCATTCCCATCCCAGTTTGGACAACACAGTATTCAAACTTCTGAAGGCCGTGCTCCCTGGCGCTACACCCTGTCAAGATAATCGTAGCTACGAGCAAGTTGCGACAAACGGAATCGGTGATGGCCATCAAGGGACGGCCATGCCAGGCAGTAACGTGAGCGCGCAGATGTGGCTCGGCATTTATCAATTTAGAAAACGGGCGCCACCTCAAGCTCAGCCACCCGCTGTGATGGCTATCACTGCTGCAGATCAAACTGGGCATGTGCTTACATTCATAGAGGTACAGAGAACAAGAGGGGTTGTCAGATGACCGCGAGATGCTACTGAAGGAATGCAGACGAGTGATATATTTCAATCATCTCTTTCTCATGGTTCAGAACTAAAGTAGAATTCTAGCAACAGGAAGCAATTAGACCGAGCTCGGCACAGTTAAATGTTGAGGCTAAACCAAAACGATTGTTTCTATGACAACTGTTGTTGCATCTGACAGTATCAAGGGCTGTCGAACTGACTCACAAATATAGCCATGTCCACCAATTACACTGGGATAAAAGCCTAGATGAAATAAAAGACAGGAAACATCATCTAACCTTAATAATTCTCCCTACACACAGTTTAGCTCGCGAAAGGTCATCGAGCATGGCCACAAAATAGAAACATTGATTTTTTTTTTGTATTGCATTTTGTTTCACTTCAGTAATTTCTATGCCACCATTTTTCACTTACTCCCCTCCCCCTCCCACACTCGCTGCCCTTCACAATTTTGTCTTTCAACTTCAGAGCAAATTGGAACACGGAGGAAGAGAGGCTTTGGAAAAAAAAACGACAGGGTAGAAATTTATACGCGTTGCGCCCGTTTTTTTTGGGGTGTAAAATCGGCGCAAAGCATCGCAATTTAGGACTGGGACAGCCAGCGTCCAATCAGCACAGGAGTCGGTCCCACCGCGAAATTCATGGGGGCCATTTTTCAGGCGTCCGTCCGTCAGGTCCCTTTAAATATGTTAATCAGGGGCCCTCGCGTCTGTTGAAGGACGTCTCTGCAAAAATTTGTTCCCAACGGGCGGAGCAGGCCTGCCACCGTTCAGGATTCTTCAGTGGCCTTCATGGCCGCCAACTGCCGGTCAGGTTTTTAAAAAAAGTTTACAAGGACACCTTTCTGTGGAGCAGTAGGAGCAGGAGCACTCCATACCTCGACGCCACAGCCCTGGCAATCGCCCCCCTCCCAACCCCCCCACCCTTGTCCGATGCGACAACCCCCCCCCATCGATTTCTCTCGTGGGGCGAGAAGGTGTAGATGAGGCCCGAGGCCCACTATCAGCAGAGTAATTTCTACTGCAATGTTTTTCTCAAATGCATTTAAGGGGAGGCTAGATAAGCATAAGGAGGTAGCAGGGAATAGAGGGTTAAGCCGATCGCATTAGATGAGGAAAGACGGGAGGAGGCTCGAGTGGAGCATAAACACGGGCATGTACTGATTGGGCCGAATGGCCTGTTTCTGGCTGTATATTCGGTGTAATTGAAATGCCTGTCTAATTTTTGGTCGCAGTGTTGAGATACCGCGGCAAACGTGGGAGTCGAGACCAGAGCTATTGAAAACACAACTGCTTTATTCCAACCACATGACAAACAGGAACTAGAAAAGCCCGCGCATCCACTTAAATACTTCCCAGACAGGAAGTGCTCCCGGCAGCCTGTCCGTGCAGGAAACAAGTTGCCGGAGGAAAGGGCCCCCGGCTGGGGGCTTCTGCTTAGACTGTCTGTGCCGCCGTGAGCGGATTATGTCCAGTGGTGGCGTGTCGCCACAGAGCTCCCCCCAGAATCCACTTAGGAGGAGTGGACGAGTCGTGACGGTGGTCTAATGGTTCTGCTGCAGCGGTTCTGAGTGGTCGCCGGTCTGGTTGGTTGGGTCGGGCGGTTCGCCGCCGGCTGTGCTGGCTTGCCGGGGGGACGGCCTCTAGTTGGAGGCTGGGCCACGGGGACCTGTTCCCCTGGTTCTGTGTGTGCTGGTTTGAGCCGGTCGATGGAGACTGTCTCGACCCTGTCGCCGAGTCGCAGCTTGAAGACCTTGTCCCCGGTTTGTAGTACCTCGTACGGACCGTCGTACGGGGGTCGCAGGGGCCCGCGGTGCGCGTCGTGTCGCACGAAGACGAAGCGCGCCTGCTGTAAATTTGGCGGGACATGAGGTGCGAGTTCGCCGTGTCGGTTGACCGGAAGTGGGGCGAACTGCTGAGCGGAAGAGAAAGAGTCGAGCCGCTGCTGTTCGGCCGACCAAGGCTTGGTAGGCTCCGGAAGGAATTCGCCTGGGACGCGCAGCGGTTGTCCGTAGACTAACTCTGCTGCCGAGGACTGGAGGTCTTCCTTGACCGCGGTGCGTAGGCCGAGTAGCACCCACGGTAGGCGGTCAGTCCAGGTACTGTCCTGCAGGCCGGCGCGGAGTGAGGCCTTGAGTGACCTGTGGAAGCGTTCACAAAGTCCGTTGGCCTGCGGGTGGTGCGCCGTGGTGCGGTGGAGCGTCACCCCGAGGTTGCGTGCTGTGGCCGTCCAGAGTTCGGAGGTGAACTGGGCGCCTCTGTCGGAGGTTATGTCGGCCGGTACGCCGAACCTCGCAACCCAGGTGTTAACGAACGCCCTGGCGATGTCGGCTGTGGTGGTGGAGGTCAGCGGCACTGCCTCAGGCCAGCGTGTGTAGCGGTCGACCATCGTGAGGAGATAAGTTTGGCCTTGCGATGGCGGCAGGGGACCGACGATGTCGACGTGTACGTGATCGAAGCGGCGGCTGGGTACCTCGAAGTCTCCCAGGGGTGCTTTGGTGTGCAGCTGTACCTTAGCCCGTTGGCAGGCGAAGCAGGAGGTGGCCCAAGTCCGAACATCTCTGCTGAGGCCGCGCCAGACGAAGCGCTTGGAGAGGAGTTTGACGGATGCGCGGGAACCCGGGTGAGAGAGCCCGTGGAGCGCGTCGAAGACGCGGCGGCGCCAGGTCTCAGGGACGACCGGCCTGGGTTGGCCGAGTGAGACGTCGCACGTGACTGCCGTGGCTTCGGGCCCGTGCGCGACCTTGGCTAGGCGTAGCCCTGGCAGGCTGGTAGCCGCCGAGAGGAGGTCTGGGTCCGTGAGCTGGGCCGCTGCTAGTTGTGCGTAGTCGACCGCGAGGTGATTCGCACAGACGGCGGGACGGGAAAGGCAGTCGGCGACCACGTTGTCTCTACTGGAGACGTGCTGAATGTCTGTAGTAAACTCGGAGACGGCCGTGAGCTGGCGTTGCTGCCTAGCGGACCAGGGTTCGGTGTGCTTGGCCATCGCGTATGTGAGTGGCTTGTGGTCCACATACGCGGTGAAGGGGCGGCCTTCCAGGAGGAACCTGAAATGGTGGACCGACAGGTGGAGTGCGAGAAGCTCGCAGTCGAAAGTGGAGTATTTGACCTCCGGGGGGCGCAGTTGGCGGCTGTAGAAGGCAAGTGGCTGCCACGCCCCATTGACCCACTGCTCGAACACGGCCCCGACCGCGTGGTCGGAGGCGTCGGTGGTGAGCGCGACCCGGGCATCGGCCCTCGGGTGCGCAAGCAGAGTGGCGTCGGCGAGCGCGTTTTTGGTGGCGTCGAAGGCGGCTGCCGTGTCAGTGGTCCAGGCTACGTCCATCTTGCCGGATTTCCCTCAGAGGGAGTCGTATAGGGGCTTCATAAGGGCTGCGGCTCTGGGGATGAACCTGTTGTAGAAGTTCACCATCCCGAGGAACTCCTGGAGGCCCTTGATGGTTGTGGGGCGGGGGAATTGCTGGACGGCCTGCACCTTGTTGGGCAGGGGGACGGCCCCGGCAGGGGTGATGTGGTGACCGAGAAAATCGATCTCGGTTAGGCCGAATTGGCACTTCGTCGGGCTGAGGATGAGCCCGTGTTGGGCTAGGCGCCCGAACAGGATGCGAAGGTGTTCGAGGTGTTCCTGTTTGGAGGAGCTGGCCACGAGAATGTCGTCTAGATAGACGAATAGGAAGTTCAGGTCCCGGAGGACTGAGTCCATAAGGCGCTGGAAAGCCTGTGCTGCATTCTTGAGGCCGAAGGGCATCCTCAGGAACTCGAACAGGCCGAATGGGGTGATGACGGCCGTTTTGGGGATGTCCGCGGGGTGTACGGGGACTTGGTGGTAACCGCGCACCAGGTCGACTTTGGAAAAGACGGTTCGTCCGGCCAGTCGGACCGAGAAGTCCTGGATGTGTGGCACCGGGTATCGATCGGGGGTGGTGGCGTCGTTGAGGCGGCGGTAGTCCCCGCAAGGGCGCCAGCCTCCGCCGGGCTTGGGGGCGATGTGGAGGGGCGAGGCCCAAGGGCTGCTGGAGCGGTGGATGATGACGAGTTGTTCCATGTTGGTGAACTCGGCCCGCGCGATTTCCAGCTTGGCCGGGTTGAGTCTGCGGGCGTGGGCAGAAACTGGGGGGCCGGTGGTGGGGATATAGTGTTCCACACCGTGCTTGGCGGCTTTGGCCGAAAAGGTCGGGTTAGTGAGGGCGGGAAACTCACCTAGGAGTGCCGAGTAGTCGTCCGTGGCTCTGGCGAGGCAGTAGGTCGTCAGGCCGGCCGAACGGGCCGGGGTAAAGGCGCCGGGGATGGGGGCCATAGTGTTGATGTCGACGAGGCGGTGCCTCGGAATGTCGACAAGGAGGCCGTGGGCGCGTAGGAAATCGGCGCCGATGAGTGGGCAGTGGACCTTGGCTGTGAGGAACTCCCAGCGGTAGCGGCGGCCCGCGAGGTCGAGCGTGACCATGCGGGTGCCATATGTGCGGATTTCAGAGCCGTTGGCTGCAGCCAGTGTGATACCCCGTGTGCCGCGTTGGATCTCGAGGGCGGAGGCGGGGGTGATGCTGTGCTGGGCCCCTGTGTCGCACAGAAATCGGCGGTTGGTTCTGTCGTCAGTGACGTACAGTAGGGGCTCCTTCTGCCCCGCGGCCATCGCGGGGGCCGGTGCGGGGGGGGGTTTGAAGGTACACGGTGGCGTGCAGCGTTGAGCCCTAGCGCCAAAACGGGTGTGGTAGTAGCAGTGACCCGGAGTGGTAGGGCGGTCGGGCCTAGCGGCCCGGGAAGACCGCGTGGTCGTTGCCGTGAGGTCGGGCGCGACGTCGCGAGCGGCCTGTGCAGAGAGCAGCCGGTCGGCCTTTTCGGCTATATCATTCAGGTCCGTGGAGTCAGACTCCACAATGAGCGGGCGGATGCTGGCGGGGAGCTGCCGAATGAAAAGCGTGCGAAAAAGGGCGCCGGGATTTTTGTCGTCTGAGAGGGACAGCATGTGGGAAAGCAGGTCTGATGGTGAAGTGTCACCAAGGCCGGGGAGGTCCAGGAGTTGGCAGTGGCGCTGGTAAGAGGACGTTTGAAATTTTTTAAGTAGCGCAGCCTTCAGATGTTCGTACTTGCCCTCCGTTGGTGGATTCTGCAGCGCTGCCCAAACCTTGGGGACTGTAGCGTAGGTGAGCGAGGCGATGAGGTAGTCGTACTTCGTGGCGTCGACTGTAATGCCTTTCAGCCGGAATCTGGACTCAGCTTGAACGAACCAGGCTTCGGCGAGGTTCTCCCAAAAGTCTGGTAATTTAACCGTGACTGCGTTTGTATCCGCCATGCTAGCTTAGGATTCGTCCTGAGCGTCGGGGTCACCAGTGTTGAGATACCGCGGCAAACGTGGGAGTCGAGACCAGAGCTATTGAAAACACAACTGCTTTATTCCAACCACATGACAAACAGGAACTAGAAAAGCCCGCGCATCCACTTTAATACTTCCCAGACAGGAAGTGCTCCCGGCAGCCTGTCCCTGCGGGAAACAAGTTGCCGGAGGAAAGGGCCCCCGGCTGGGGGCTTCTGCTTAGACTGTCTGTGCCGCCGTGAGTGGATTATGTCCAGTGGTGGCGTGTCACCACAGCAGCATACTTAACCTTCTTTGACACTCATGACATATTTGTACTGCATATATGTGCAATATTAGTTCTATTTATCACAACAATGCAAGTGGCAAGCTGTATTATAAGTGTACTGTGAAACAGCAGCACTTTGTCCTTGGGAACTTTGCCCTTTATGCACCGAAAGTCCATTTTCAATTTCCTAATGCAGGGAAGCCTTTTCAATCACCTCGAGGAATGGTTTTGCCAAGATTTAATATTGAATATTATATAACTTGGTTGTTATTTCTAGGCTCACTGGGTACGATGTTTGCCTGCTTTATTTTAATTCTGTATATGGGTAAGCAAATGGGAGCAAACTTCAACAGTGAATCACCTTTGGGTCTTCAATGAATGCATTAATGGCCAGTCAGGAACAGATGGGTTTGCTGAGGTTTCTTTGCTCTCAAGTGATTGAATTAGATGAGAAAGGATGACAAATGGTTTTGAACCGATCACAACTGAGCAACGATGGTCATACCTTCTAAGCTTCAGCAAGTAGAAACTGAATGTCTTCACCTCAACAAGAAGCCAACTTTTCACCAATACCAATGTGTCAAGTGGACATTCAAGAACTACGATGGAAAAAGTCGGCCAGAAAGGCAAGTTTCACCAATACGCCGGTGAATTTGATCATTCTTGCCAGAGGAATTACACAAAAATACATAATGGGGCAGAAATTCCGTTCCCTACGGGTGGGTATGCGCTGTGAGGCCAACAGAAATGCCGGTTTTAGGCATGCACTACGCATGTGCTGGAAACCGGCATTTCCAATTTGTCAAGAAAGCTCTTGACAGATCCTCCGCCTGCCTGGGAGAAGGGCCTCTGCGGGCGGAGAGTTCCGTTTTTTGGAGACTGTCTGCCCGCAGAAAACACTTACAATTCTTGCACCTGGTAAAAGCGTAAGGCCTGCTTTTACCAGGATAAGAGTTGAAAAAAGTAAAAATAAAAAATGTTTCCGCTGATTTATCATTTAAAAATACTTTAAAGAAAGGTAAGTTTATTTTTAGCCCCGTTGAAAACTTTAATTATTTTTTTCAAAAAATAAAATTTATGTTTAAAATATTTAATTTATTGTAATTTAAAGTCATTTTAAAAATGTGTTGTTTTTTAAAAAATTTATTTAAGTTTTACTATGTTTTGGGGGTGATCTCTTCATATATTTGACAGGTCTTCCTGCAGTTTGGAAAGGCCCAGCAATGGAACTCTGCACCTCCCGGGAGCCCTCCGGTCCAGGCGCAGATTTTTTCCAGATCGCAGCCCTCCGCCCGCGGGAGGCCTGCGAAAGGAATTTCTGGGCCAATGTTTACGCTCCACACGAGCCTCCTCCTACCCCTCTTCATCTAACCCTATCAACATATCCTTCTAATCCTTTTTCCCTCATGAACTTATCTAGCTTCCCCTCAAATGCATAATTGACAGCAATATTCAACTCTGAAATCCGTTCTCCAAATCTACATAGTCAAGGACAGTGTCACAAAATTCCAGGCTTTGAGCAAGATTAGTGATTAGAAGAATTTTTTCCCCGAGTTGCCATGTAGAACAAATGACCAGAAAAAGTAACTACTTCCGAGTCTCTTGATACGAAAAGAAGCTGGATCAATAACTGTCGGAGAAAGGGGACCAAACATTATAGATATATTAAAAAGTCAATTTAATTCACATGGGTTGGAAGGAATTATAAAGATCTTGGATCGACATGCACAAACCGTGGCAGCAGCAGATTGATGAGCTGAAAGGTCTTCTATTATCATCTAGTACAAGACGGCAAGATGACTGCCATGCAAAGAAGGTGGCAAGAAGTCAGGAAAGGATTCTAGGACATCAAGAAGAAATCTAAGCAGAATCTAATAAAAGACTTGCATTTATATAGTGCCTTTTCACAACCACCGGATGTCCCAACGTGCTTTACAGCCAATGAAGTACTTTTCTTTGAAGTGTAGTCACTGTTGTGGAATTTTTTGAGGATGTAACTGGTAAAATAGATAAGGGAGAACCAGTGGATGTGGTGTATTTGGACTTTCAAAAGGCTTTCGACAAGGTCCCGCATAAGAGATTAGCGTGTAAAGTTAAGGCACATGGGATTGGGGGCAAGGTATTGACTTGGATAGAGAACTGGTTGGCAGACAGAAAGCAAAGAGTTGGAATAAACAGCTCTTTTTCCGAGTGGCAGGCAGTAACTAGTGGGGTACCACAGGGATCGGTCCTTGGACACCAGCTATTCACAATATATATTAATGATCTGGACGAGGGAACTAGATGTAATATCTCCAAGTTTGCAGACGACAAAAAGCTCGGTGGGCGTGTGTACTGTGAGGAGGATGACGAGAAACTCCAGGATGATTTGGACAGGTTGGCTGATTGGGCAGAAGCATGGCAGATGCAATATAACGTGGATAAATGCGAGGTTATCCACTTTGGTGTCAAAAACAGGAAGGCAGATTATTATCTGAATGGTTTTAGATTGGGAGAAGGGGAAGTGCAATGAGACCTGGGTGTCCTTGTGCACCAGTCGCTGAAGGTAAGCATGCAGGTGCAGCAGGCGGTTAAGAAAGCAAATGGTATGTTGGCCTTCGCAGCGAGAGGGTTTGAGTACAGGAACAAGGATGTCTTGCTGCAGTTGTACAGGGCCTTGGTGAGACCACATCTTGAGTATTGTGTGCAGTTTTGGTCGCCTTATCTGAGGAAGGATGTTCTTGCCATGGAAGGAGTGCAGCGAAGATTCACCAGGCTGTTACTAGGCAGGAATGACGTATGAGGCGAGATTGGATCGATTGGGCTTGTACTCGCTGGAGTTTAGAAGAATGAGAGGGGATTTCATTGAAACTTATAAAATTCTAACAGGACTAGACAGACTAGATGCTGGAAGGATGTTCCCGATGGTCGGGGAGTCCAGAACCAGGGGTCACAGTCTAAGGATAAGGGGTAAGCCATTTACGACAGAGATGAGGAGGAATTTTTTCATCCAGAGAGTGGTGAACCTGTGGAATTCTCTACCAAAGAAGGCAGTAGAGGCCAATTCATTAAATGTATTCAAGAAGGAGTTGGATATATTTCTTAAGGCTAAAGGGATCAAGGGATATGGAGAGAAAGCAGGAACAGGGTACTGAATTTGGATGATCAGCCATGATCTCATTGAATGGCAGAGCAGGCTCAAGGGGCCGAATGGCCTACTCCTGCTCCTTTCTTCTATGTTGTAATGTAGGAAATCTTTAAATTGACTATAGAATGGAGCCACAGAAGGTCAAATCCTTGCCCCACCTGGTGGAATTGTTTGGCCTGGGAAATCTAGAGCTGATGGTAGAAGCCAAAAAGCGGAACACCTCCGTTCAGTCCGTAAGGGTGACCCCGAGCTTTCGGTCGCCTGTCATTTTAATTCACCGTCCTTGGCCTCTTGTATTGTTCCACGGAAGCTCAACGTAAACTCGAGGAACAGCAGCTCATCTTCCGATTAGGCACTTTGCAGCCTTCCGGACTCAATATCGAGTTCAACAATTTCAGATCATAACCTCGGCCCCTATTACATATTTTTTCTTGTAATTTTTCCACTCCTTTCCCCCCCCCCTTTCCTTTTGTTTCTCTCTCACACCTGGCAGCTATCTCTTGCCCTGCCAGTACACTTTACACCTAATCTCAGCCTATTACCATCTCGTCTAGCTTCTGATACCTTTCATTGTCTCTTTTGCTTCTTTTGTTTCTTTCACTTCTTTTGTCCGATCGCAGCCCTGTCTCCGATCTATTTTCTTTTCTTTCCAGTTTTGAAGAAGGGTTCGACCCGAAACGTCAACTCAAATTTCTCTCCACGGATGTTGCCTGACCTGCTGAGTTTTTCCAGCATTTTCTGTTGTTATTCTGGAGAATTTGCTATTGGTCTCACTAACTGATATTGGCTTGGAGACTCTTGTGTGGGCTCACAGATGTCCTAGATCCAAAATCTAAACAGAGTCTGCTAGGTACAGAGATTGGCGGAGCTGCCTTCAAACTGATGATGAGAGAACAACAGACTGTGTCGGAAAGCCCCAATATATACACTCAATTTATCAAGTAGAATTACTACAGAAAGATATCCAGAAGCATATATCTCAGGTTTAAAAGTTATATTATTGTATTGTGCAGGTGAATCCTTGGGTGCTGAGTGACTACAGTCATGTCGAGTGTGTGTGTGTGTGCACGTGTGTGTGTACATGTAGTCGTAGTAAGGGAATAGGGAGGGAGATAAATGCAGCAACAAGACTGACATGAATCAGTCATTCATGAAAGAAAGACTTATGAAATAATACTGAGCGGCCTACGGGTGGCGCTGTCCAGGGGGACTATAAATACTCGGGCACGGGCCCAGCTTGCGCAGGACATTCTTAACAGAAACTAGTGAAGGACACAACTAGACCTCCATGTTGTAAAACAATTGATTAAAGCTTTGTTTAACGCTTAGACCAAGTGCCTAGTAGTTTTCTTACGTCAAAGACTTTATGCCTTCTTGTGCAGCCCAAATTTTTCTGTTGTCCTATCAGGAAATATTGAACTGGCTGAGGTTCTTTTCTCTGGGGTGACCTGATAGAGGTTTTCAAAATTATGAAAGGGTTTGATAGGGTAGATGGAGAGAAGATGTTTCCACTTGTGGGGGAAAACTAGGGGCCATCAATATAAGAGAGTCACTAATAAATCCAACAGCAAATTCAGGAGAAACTTCTTTACCCAGAGAGTGGCGAGAATGTAGAACTCGTGGAGCAGTTGAGGCGAACAGCATAGATGCAGTTAAGGGGAAGCTAGATAAACACATGACTGAGAAAGGAATAGAAGAAATTATGCTGATAGGGTTAGAGGAAGAGGGGTGGGAGGAGGCTGGTGTGGCGCGTAAACACTGGCACGGACCAGTTGGGCCGAATGGCCTGTTTCTGTGCTGTACATTCTATGTGATATCAGCTTTGTGGCTCCCAGTAAAGATGCCAGCTAAGCTGGAATTGTTACCGTGTAAAGGCTCTCGCAGAAAATGTTACGAGTTTGGCCGTGGGGGTTGCACAATGATGCGTTTGGTTAAGCAGCTGTGTCTTTGTCATCTTGACTGTCAGAGACTACTTTAATACGAAGCTTTAATCGTAACAAGAAAGGATTCTTGAAGGCTGACTAGTAACATTTTTTACATTGGTGCAGGTAAAAAACAGCCCCTGGGCTGCAAATTTACAGCAGAATCCAAACGCGGGAATATTTGACTGACGTTTTTAAAGCGTGAACTGCTCCCAGCGCCTCCAGGAACTACTCTGAAATGGGCACAAGTGGGATCATCTCCCCTCAGGAAGATCAGGGACGTGCAACCTTCTGGCTTCATGGGCTGCAAGGGGCCAAATATAAAGCTTGTGTCCATGTTCTCAGTGATTTTCATATCTCAGGTTGCTAATACGAACAGGTCCTGGTGTTCTGATTAAGGATTTATCCCAACAATGGGAACAGCAGCCCTTTCCCAAACCTCCTAGACCACAATATTCAAACAGGACAAGCCAGCACTAAGAATTGTAACAAAAAAATAGGCCTGGGCTTCAAGGGCCAGCACGACATAGAAACATAGAAAAACACAGAAAAATAAGAGCAGGAGTAGGCCATTCGGCCCTTCGAGCCTGCTCTGCCGTTCAATATGATCATAGCTGATCCTCTATCTCAATACCATATTCCTGCTCTCTCCCCATACCCCTTGATGCCTTTTGTGTCTAGAAATCTATCTATCTCCTTCTGGGCTTGAGGGACCACATTTGGTCCTTGGATACCGCTTGGTATAAATGATTGTGGAATAAATACTGCACATCAAAAATCCCGTTCCCACCCGCCTCCCCAAAAGAGTCTCCAACATCATTTGCTAATAACACTTTCTCTGTAGCACAGCTTTCCATATATGAATCCATAACTCATACGTATTTAATGAAGTAAAAACTTAAATAAGATTTTGATAAAAATATAATGCATCTTTATTGGTATTGTTGAAGCAATCATTCTAAAGTAAGTCAACTGAAGAATGTGACAGAATACCAGCAGAAACTCTATTGATCAGCTTAGTGTTCTATAGCCTCAGGCATATCCCAGAACAACCATTGCAACTAATGTCTTAATTGCAATGCACTCTCTGCCAGGAAGTGTTCCATTGTTCAATAAATTATTAAGGCTATCTTTGTTCCATTCACCTTGTTGAATCCGTGAATGTTAATGTATGGTATTCTTCAATAAATCAACAGAGACTGCAGAGGAACAATTAACAGGTGTTTACTGGATGCAGGTTACTCAAAAACTAAAGTACAGATCCCTACTCAGGGTTTATATACCGGTGTGGTCACTGCCGGTACTACAGTATACAGGAGCTGTAAAAAGTAGTTCTTCCCTTAAAGGTACATACACTACACACCTAATACTGTAGGTTGCGAAAGAAATGCCACAGTTAAACTTAGGTTTTTCAACCCTCCAGGATTGCCCTGCAGTCTCCAGGAATTAAGGACTAATCTCCAGGATACTGCTGTGAGCAACCTGGGAGAAGAAAACACAAATTTTCTTTGAACACGGTTGATTACCACTTATAAAAAATATCGTATGACATGAATCTTGTCATTCATGTGAAAATGACTTATGTAATAATACTGGGCGGCCTGCTGGTGGCGCTGTCCAGGGAGAGTATAAATACTCGGGCATGGGCCCAGCTTGCTCAGGACATTCCTTAACAGGAACTAGTGAAGGACACAACTAGATCTCCATGTTGAAAAACAGTTGATTAAAGCTTTGTTTAATACTGCGACCAAGTGCCTAGTAGTTTTCTTACGTCATCGGACATGGGGGAAAAAAGGCTGTTTGACTAACTGTCAAGAATAATCCAATCAGGTACCGAAGAGTCTGTTCGCCTTCCATTTGATGGGAGTGTGGTGCAGCACGAAAATGGACATGTCGATCAGAACTGGATGCAGTAAGGAATTTCTTCCTGACACCAGGATCCTAATAGTTCGTTCTTTCTTCCCCCTTAAAGTCGTTAACTTTGATCCACTTTAGCCTGCACCCCATCCTGCGTTGTCCAACTCAGTCTTGTCCTTTCACGTAAAAAGCCCAAAGCCCTCAAAGCTTACCTGTCCCATCAAACAACATTATGATTTAGCCACGTCTCGGAGATGCCAATCACATCATGGATTCTTTCACTCGTGTCAACCTCCAGACCTCCCATTCTATGCTTAGGAGTTCCCGGCATATGTGTGGAGAATTCTAAGGCTCTATTCTCAAGCCTGGTATGTTTTATTTTACATTGTATCATTAGTTTCCTCTAGACTTGACTATTCCAATGCACTCCTGGCTGGCCTCCCACGTTCTACCCTACGTAAACTTGAGGTGATCCAAAAACTCGGCTGCCCGTGTCCTAACTCGCACCAAGTCCCGTTCGTCCATCACCCCTGTGCTCGCTGACCTACATTGGCTCCCGGTTAAGCAACGCCTCGATTTCAGAATTCTCATCCTTGTTTTCAAATCCCTCCATGGCCTCACCCTTCCCTATCTCTGTAATCTCCTCCAGCCCCACAACTTCCCCCCTATCCACCCCCCGAGATATCTGTGCTCCTCTAATTCTACCCTCTTGAGCATTCCCGATTATAATCGCTCAACCATTGGTGGCCGTGCTTTCAGCTGCCTGGACCCTAAGCTCTGGAATTCCCTCCCAAAACCTCTCCGCCTCTCTACCTCTCTTTCCTCCTTTAAGACGCTCCGAAAAACCGAACTTTTGACCAATTTTGGTCACCTGCCCTAATACCTCCTTCTGTGGCTCGGTGTCAAATTTTTGTCTTATAACGCTTCTGTGAAGCGCCTTGGGACGTTTTACTATGTTAAAGGCGCTATAGAAATACAAGTTGTTGTTATGAATCGTTGCGGTTTTAGCAAAGTTGAAGCAGGCTGCTAAGCTGTCCTCAGAGGTGAAAATGGTTTGGGCCTCATGCCGGCACGGCTGTGAAAGCTTACCCCCAACCCCGCCTCTCCCTCATCCCACACCTTCCCCCCACCCCCGCCTCCCCCTCATCCCACACCTTCCCCCCACCCCCGCCTCCCCTTCACCCCACACCCTCCCCCCACCCCACACCTCCCCCTCACCCCACACCTCGCCCCCAACCCCACCTCCCCCTCACCCCACACCTTCCCCCCACCCCCGCCTCCCCCTCACCTTCCCCCCCACCCCCACCTCCCCCTCACCCCACACCTTCCCCCCACCCCCGCCTCCCCCTCACCCCACACCTTCCCCCGACCCCCCTTCACCCCACACCTTCCCCCCACCCCCGCCTCCCCCTCACCCCACACCTTACCCCCACCCCCGCCTCCCGCTCACCCCACACCTTACCCCCGCTCCCACTACCCAGGGCATTAATCACTCGTCTTGCTTGAGCCTTGTTCATTGTGAAACCTCCATTAAATTGTCTTACGCTTCTCAGCATTTTCAAGGTAGGACAGTGATAACAGCAGATGGGATTTATCAATACCTCCAGTTAGTTAATAGATGAAGTCACCGTAATCCTGCCATATTAATGCATTTTTTAAATTAACCTTTGCTTCTGAAGCCTCCTGCTCTGTGTGCCTCCCTTTGTCAAATTTAGAGGCCATTTTTTAGTATCTGCGTGACATTCGGTAAATCCCTGCGTTTATGGAAAGCCTGCAATGTCACATGCGGCGAGCCTTTCCTTGTTTACTGCATCCACGAGCTCTCCAGGCACCGAGGACATGCCGTTTCACGCATGTTTCCGAACCAAACTGCGCCCCACGTTTCCTGCTCAGCTTCCCAGCCTTCGTAGAAAATAGCGGCGCCAAAGGAATTTCACACTAACCGGCTGCGGGTGCGTCGCCCCCGGAGATGGCGCTCATCCTCCTCTCGGAGGGCACAGTCAAGGTTGTGGAACACACTGACTCAGAATGGATGCTTGCTCTTCAAAAGCAGCTTCTGGCCAAAACACGGGCCAAGATAAACAGTCGCACTCCTGCACAGAACTCAAACTGTGTGCTGTAAATAAACTGCCAGAGAGTGATTTCAAAGTCTATTATCTAATTTTAGGGCCTAGGGGTTGTTTACAGGCGACAAACTTCAGTGGTTTCACACACTTGAAGTTCTTGATTAGCCTGCTGCCTTGTTATCATTCCCAGATGCCCATTATTCTTCATCGAAGCCATCCCCGCCCATAATGATCATGCTTTGTAATTGCTCCCAGATATCCGTTATCCTCTATATAACCTATCCGAACATATGAGTTAGCTATTGCTTTTTAATCACGAACAGGTATCTGCTAATCTCTCTTCAGATTACCTGAACCCCCCCTCAACTTGTTCCATACAACACAAGACTTCATTAAATTACTTCCTCTTTTGTCCTCAGTTCCAGCACCGCCTCTCATCGCCCCACCCTAACCAATCGGATACCATATTAACCACTTTATTGATCCGCTTTCTTGTTTGAATGATGACTGCACACTGCAAAGCCACGGAGTGGTTTAATTACTACTCAGCCATTAACATTCAGAATCTGTTGATATTTGCTGTCAAATTCTAATGACTAGTTGATAAAACAGTCAATCGTTATTTGGCCGCTTGTGTTGAAATGCTGATGACAACACATGAAACCAGTCGGCGAGTTAATGAGGAGGCTGTGGCAGACGCAAGCTGTTTGATTTTCAAGCTTCAAGTAGACATGATGTCGAGAATAGTAAGCATTGCAGGAATTTTCAGCAGATCACTTTGAGCATGCACAGCTAGATGGCATAAAATCACAAATCAATATTATCAATTTACTGGATTTAAACACTGACATAACCAAGTCCTTGTGAGTGAAGGCCCATTGAGGGAGTTGAACAGTACGCACCACAACTGTTCCACAAAACAGTTGACAGAGTGGCTCCATCAAATGCCTGTTGAATTCTGGGATAGCAAGCTGGCAAGTGTGGGCCATTCTAAGTGCTGGGGATAAACTTTCAAACGCTTCAGATTGAACAAGAACTAGGAAACCAAGGCCGGGTAACCCGCAGCAGAGCTGCGATTCTATCCAATCCAATCCCATCGGCAATTCAGGAGAAACTTCTTTACCCAGAGGTTGCATTAGAAGGTGGAACTCCCTATCTCAAGGAGTAGTTGAGACTGAATAGCATAGGGCAAGCTAGATAAACACATGAGAGAGAAAGGAATAGAAGGTTATGCTGATTGGGTTAGATGAAGAAGGTTGGGAGGATGGATGCATGGAGCATAACCACCAACATGGACCAATTGAGCTGAGTGGCTTGTTTCTATGCTGTACATTCTATGTAATTGTTCCCATGAGAGATTTCTGATACGCATTCTCACACTGTTAACAAACAAAAGGACTACCTGTAATGTTCACAGGCAATGTAGATGCTGTGCCTAATGCAATTATATTCCAGAATCTCATCCATGGAGGAATTTGGGAATGAATTCAGAGCATAACTGGCAAAACCCAAATAACAACTTTGTGCAGTGTGCAACATTCCCAATTACCCACTGAAGACCATGTTTTATTTCCAATTTGTTATTGGCATAGGGGCAACACTAGAATGATGGTATTATTGACCATCCATAGTTGCCCTAAGGGGTTAAGAGTCAACCACGTAGGATGGCTCTGTAGTCACATATAGAACAGGTAGAGAACATACGAAATAGGTGCAGGAGTCGGCCATACGGCTCCTCGAGCCTGTTCCGCCATTCAATAAGATCATGGCTGATCTTTGACCTCAACTCCACTTTCCCATCTTATCCCCTGATTTCCATAGATTCCAAAAATCTATCGATTTCAGCCTTGAGTTTACTCAACAACTGAGCCCTCTGGGGTAGAGAATTCCAAAGATTCACAAAGCTCTGAATGAAGAAATTTCTCCTCATCTCAGTCCTAAATGGCCGACCCCTTATCCTGAGGTTATGGAACGTTGGAACAAGTAACTTTAGGTAATGCGCTGTCACTTCCAGCTCCGGTCTTAGATCCATTCGGAAAGTAACACGGCCGAGAAATCCCTCGGTGTTGCTCCAGTGTGACTTTGCCAGGATTGCGGTGGAGACTCAGTTCTTGTGTCTACAAAGGGGTTTCCGTCGCACTTCCAGTGACTCAACGCCGGCAGAGTGGGAGCAGCTCCGAGGAATTTTCCCGGCCAGTGATTTATTTCACATGACGAGCAGCCCCCAGCTGTCCCCCAGGGGTGCGCTGGTTCATGGAAGAGTTTATTTTTGTAATTATGCAAATGGATTTTAGCGGAATCCTGAAGCGTAACCTCGCCGGCGCAATTTGGCCGCAATTTTCCGATTGCGCCCACAGCGGAAACTCTTCCCTCAGGTTACCCAGGATTTACGGCAATGCAGGTTCAAGACCACAGTGTAGAGGGACTGCCTCCTGCAGACAACAGGGGTGAAGAGTAGACAGGCATGTGCAGGAGACTGGAATTTCTGTGTGATTACTGTGTTTGATGTTCCATACGTCCGAGTCTAAGTTAAAGAACCCACTACGCCACAGGAGTGATTTCTGGGCTGTAATCTCATTTGGCAGTTCAAATGGCAATCATAAATCACCTGCGCCTATGCATTGCCACCTTGTAACTATCCCCGCGTATCTATCATTCTCTACACCAAACGAAGTGAAGCCCTTAATTGAATTACGACCTTTTAATCACTCATGGGTATCCATTGCTCTCTTGTGTCTCCAGCGCAAGAAAGAAAATAATATTCACCGTTATTAATGTTTTTAATATCTGTAGATTAATGCAAAGCATCAAAGCCAAGCCATACAGACCACCTGCCAAAGCGGGCAGCTAAACTATAGCCCATCCTCGGCGCGCCTATACTAATTCAGCCCATGGAAGGCTGTATTCCCAAACTATCGCTATGGCCTCGCTGGGCAAAAGTTCAGAATTAGAATCATACAATAGAATTATAGAATAGTACAGCACAGAAAGAGGCCATTCGGCCCATCGAGTCTGCGCTGGCTCTTTCGAAGAGCAATCCAGTTAGTCCCACACCCCCGCTCTTTCCCCCATTCCTGCAATTTTTTTCTCCTTCAAGTATTTATCAAATTTCCTTTTAAAAGCTACTATTGAACCTGTATCCACCACCCTATCAGGCAGTGCATTCCAAATCCTAACCACTTGTTGCCTAAAATAAATTTTCCTCCGCTCACCTCTGGTTCTTTTGCCAATCACCTTTAACCTGTGCCCTCTGGTTACTGACCCTTCCACCACTGGAAACAGTTTCTCTTTACTTACTCTGTCTGAACCCTTCATGATTTTGAACACCTCTATCAAATCTCCTCTTAACCTTCTGCGCTCCAAGGAGAACAACCCCAGCTTCTCCAGTCTATCCACATAACTGTAATCCCTCATCCCTGGAACCATTCTAGTAAATCTCTTCTGCACCCTCTTAGTGGCAATTCTGCCCAATTTCAGCGCAGCTTTTGCCGTGGGCCCAAGAGACACACACTGGGGATGACAGCCCGAGACTATCTGAAATCCTTCAATCGGAGGTCAAATCAATCAACATCTTTATTAAGGAAGAGACATGGCGTGGCAGTAGGAACTCTGGAAGGAGAGAGGTAGATTACCAAGGTATTCTAAACATGTTCTGAAGTCTAACTAACCATGAGATCACAGTGGACTATTAACTTAAAGTAGTATCTTTTAAATCAGAAGCAAGTGAACATTGGATGGAAATGATAAGACCTATTTATTGTAATAGAGCACTTACTGTGTATAACAGGGGAATAGACTAAAGCAATAATTTCTGAAATATACACTTCACCATCCTCGGGAGCCCCTGTTAGATATTTCTGTAATAATTTTGGATATCTCTGAAATGAAATAAAACCTCGCCAATGCTGAAATATCCAGAGCCTGTGTGAGAGAGAGTGTGTGACAGAGACTGGGGTGGGCGGGGGGGGGGGGGCGGTGGTGGGGGAAGAGAGAGAGGGGCGGGGGGGGGGGGAGACTGGCAGGTTGTGAGATTGTCATGAAACTACAACGGGTTCATTAATGTATTCCAGGGAAGCAACCTGCCACCCCAACCCAGTCTGGGCAACATGCGACTCCACAGTACATGGTTGACATCTAATACTCTCCACTTGCCTGGATGAGTGCAGCTTCAACAACACTCGAGAAGCTCGACACCATCCAGGACAAAGCAGCCCGCTTGATTGGCACCTCATCCACCACCTTAAACATTCACTCCCTCCACCACCGACGCACCGTGGCTGCAGTGTGTACCATCTACAAGATGCACCGCAGCAACTCGCCAAGGCTTCTTCGGCAGCACCTCCCAAACCCGCGACCTCTTCCACCTCGAAGGACAAGGGCAGCAGGCGCATGGGAACACCACCACCTGCAAGTTCCCCTCCAAGTCACACACCATCCTGACTTGGAAGTATATCGTCCGTTCCTTCATCGTCGCTGGGTCAAAATCCTGGAACTCCCTCCCTAACAGCACTGTGGGAGTACCTTCACCACATGGACTGCAGCGGTTCAGGAAGGCGGTTCACCACCAAGGGCAATTAGGGATGGGCAATAAATGCCGGCCTTGCCAGCGACGCCCACATCCCGTGAATTAATTGTAAAAAATCTTCCAAAGTGGCCTAGCAAAGCCACTCAGTTGTACAAAAAAAAACAAAGCCAGTAGAAAGCCCACCGCTAGCCACCTTCTCAGGGCAACTAGGACTGGGCAATAAATGTGGTCTTGCCAGTGTTGCCCACATCCCAAAAAGAAGTCACTGCCTTCTGGAGTGAATAGCGAAGACAGCTGATAACCATCTTGGAAAAATAATCAAAACAGCAGCAAAAAATATTTTTTTTTGTCAAAAGGTTTGTTACCTCAGTGATTGCAGCAAGGATTAACTTTTAGCGTTGAAAAATAGTTTTCATGCCAATGCAGGCCAGTATGGAACAGTTTTCAATGAGCCCTCACAGTTATACTTCATTTTAAATATCTGCTGTAAACCACTGCTTAATCCTTAACAAAGCTCTAACACCCAGACTATAAAATAATAATAGTCTAATAACATGCCCTAAACAACTAACCACTATTTAATAAACAGTTGCTCCAAATTGGCAAATTTGTAACAAAGCTGTAAATACAGGACTCGAACCAGCCCATAAACGTTTAATAATGATACAGAGCATGTTATTAATATGAGTGTTTTAAATATTTATAAATGTGCAGCTATTGAGTTTGATGCCACAGTCTGAAGCTGATCTCTTCATCCTGATCCACGTGCAACTCTCTTTAGGCTTATTATCCCGGCAACTAGAAATGAACTCAACTAATGAGTGCCTGTATGGTACCTGCCGTATATTATTCATTTACAGTAATGGATCCTCAGAAACACTGCCAAGTGCTACCCCATCACTGAAGTGGCCATTGGGTACTGGATAGATGATATCTGGCAGAAAGTTAGTTACAAGGTAGGCGTTTGATTAAGCGTCACTGGTGACATCGCAGTCCAGGTGACAGCACAGCTCAAGTCGACCAAACGCAAGATTGGGTGACCGCTTTGCGGAACACCTCCGTTTAGTCCGTAAGGGTGACTCCGAGCTTCCGGTCGCCTGTCATTTCAATTCACCGCCCCATTCCCACTCAGACCTCACCGTCCTCGGCCTCTTGCATTGTTCCACGTAAGCTCAACGTAAGCTCGAGGAACAGCACCTCATCTTCCGATTAGGCACTTTACAGCCTTCCGGACTCAATATCGAGTTCAACAATTTCAAATCATAACCTCGGCCCCTATTATATTTTTTATCCACACCTTTGGTTTGTGCCTTTTCCTTTTTCTCTCCCACATGGCAGCTGTCTCTCACTCTGCCAACGCATTTCACACTTCATCTAGAGCCGTCCTTTGTCTCTTTACCTGTCCTATTACCATCTCGTCTCGTCTTGAATATCTCTTAATGTCTCTTCACCTCTCAGACCTTCCCTTTTGTTCTTTCATCCCCTCCCCCATTTCCCAGCCCCCCAAACTGCCTTTTAATCTGTTTCATTTCCTGCTTTTTTTTTCTCAGTTCTGACGAAGGGTTTCAACCTGAAACGTTGACTCTGTTTCTCTCTCCACGGATGTTGCCCTGGCCTGCTGAGTTTTTCCAGCGTTTTCTGCTGTTATTCAAGTCGATCTTGCCTGGCATTGCGCACAGGAAGTCGGGACGGTGATTGTTTCTCAGTGGTTGGCACGGATGGTTACTTGCCAGCAGTTCAGCAAACGTCGGTGTTGTGGCGACACGCCACCACTGGACATAATCCGCTCACGGCGGCACAGACAGTCTAAGCAGAAGCCCCCAGCCGGGGGCCCTTTCCTCCAGCAACTTGTTTCCCGCAGGGACAGGCTGCCGGGAGCACTTCCTGTCTGGGAAGTATTTAAGTGGATGCGCGGGCTTTTCTAGTTCCTGTTTGCCATGTGGTCAGAATAAAGAAGCTGTGTTTTCAATAGCTCTGTCTCGACTCCCACGTTTGCCGCGGTATCTCAACACTGGTGACCCCGACGCTCAGGACGAATCCTAAGCTAGCATGGCGGATACAAACGTAGTCACGGTTAAATTACCTGACTTTTGGGAGAACCTCGCCGAAGCCTGGTTCGTTCAAGCTGAGTCCAGATTCCGGCTGAAAGGCATTACAGTCGACGCCACGAAGTACGACTACCTCGTCGCCTCGCTCACCTACGCTACAGTCCCCAAGGTTTGGGCAGCGCTGCAGAATCCACCAACGGAGGGCAAGTACGAGCATCTGAAGGCTGCGCTACTTAAAAAATTTCAAACGTCCTCTTACCAGCGCCACTGCCAACTCCTGGACCTCCCCGGCCTTGGTGACGCTTCACCATCAGACCTGCTTTCCCACATGCTGTCCCTCTCAGACGACAAAAATCCCAGCGCCCCTTTTCGCACGCTTTTCATTCGGCAGCTCCCCGCCAGCATCCGCCCGCTCCTTGTGGAGTCTGACTCCACGGACCTGAATGAGATAGCCGAGAAGGCCGACCGGCTGCTCTCTGCACAGGCCGCTCGCGACGTCGCGCCCGACCTCACGGCAACGACCACGCGGTCTTCCCGGGCCGCTAGGCCCGACCGCCCTACCACTCCGGGTCACTGCTACTACCACACCCGTTTTGGCACTAGGGCTCAACGCTGCACGCCACCGTGTTCCTTCAAACCCCCCCCCGCACCGGCCCCCGCGATGGCCGCGGGGCAGAAGGAGCCCCTACTGTACGTCACTGACGACAGAACCAACCGCCGATTTCTGTGCGACACAGGGGCCCAGCACAGCATCACCCCCACCTCCACCCTCGAGATCCAACGCGGCACACGGGGTATCACACTGGCTGCAGCCAACGGCTCTGAAATCCGCACATATGGCACCCGCATGGTCACGCTCGACCTCGCGGGCCGCCGCTACCGCTGGGAGTTCCTGACAGCCAAGGTCCTCTGCCCACTCATCGGCGCCGACTTCCTACGCGCCCACAGCCTCCTTGTCGACATTCCGAGGCACCGCCTCGTCGACATCAACACTATGGCCCCCATCCCCGGCGCCTTTACCCCGGCCCGTTCGGCCGGCCCGACGACCTACTGCCTCGCCAGAGCCACGGACGACTACTCGGCACTCCTAGCTGAGTTTCCCGCCCTCACTAACCCGACCTTTTCGGCTAAAGCCGCCAAGCACGGTGTGGAACACTATATCCCCACCACCGGCCCCCCAGTTTCTGCCCACGCCCGCAGACTCAACCCGGCCAAGCTGGAAATCGCGCGGGCCGAGTTTACCAACATGGAACAACTCGGCATCATCCGCCGCTCCAGCAGCCCTTGGGCCTCGCCCCTCCACATCGCCCCCAAGCCCGGCGGAGGCTGGCGCCCTTGCGGGGACTACCGCCGCCTCAACGACGCCACCACCCCCGATCGGTACCCGGTGCCACACATCCAGGACTTCTCGGCCCGACTGGCCGGACGAACCGTCTTTTCCAAAGTCGACCTGGTGCGCGGTTACCACCAAGTCCCCGTACACCCCGCGGACATCCCCAAAACGGCCGTCATCACCCCATTCGGCCTGTTCGAGTTCCTGAGGATGCCCTTCGGCCTCAAGAATGCAGCACAGGCTTTCCAGCGCCTTATGGACTCAGTCCTCCGGGACCTGAACTTCCTATTCGTCTATCTAGACGACATTCTCGTGGCCAGCTCCTCCAAACAGGAACACCTCGAACACCTTCGCATCCTGTTCGGGCGCCTAGCCCAACACGGGCTCATCCTCAGCCCGGCGAAGTGCCAATTCGGCCTAACCGAGATCGATTTTCTTGGTCACCACATCACCCCTGCAGGGGCCGTCCCCCTGCCCAACAAGGTGCAGGCCGTCCAGCAATTCCCCCGCCCCACAACCATCAAGGGCCTCCAGGAGTTCCTCGGGATGGTGAACTTCTACAACAGGTTCATCCCCAGAGCCGCAGCCCCTATACGACTTCCTCCGAGGGAAATCCGGCAAGATCGACGTAGCCTGGACCACTGACACGGCAGCCGCCTTCGACGCCACCAAAAACGCGCTCGCCGATGCCACTCTGCTCGCGCACCCGAGGGCCGATGCCCGGGTCGCGCTCACCACCGACGCCTCCGACCACGCGGTCGGGGCCGTGTTCGAGCAGTGGGTCAATGGCGCGTGGCAGCCACTTGCCTTCTACAGCCGCCAACTGCGTCCCCCGGAGGTCAAATACTCCACTTTCGACCGCGAGCTTCTCGCACTCCACCTGTCGGTCCGCCATTTCAGGTTCCTCCTGGAAGGCCGCCCCTTCACCGCGTATGCGGACCACAAGCCACTCACATACGCGATGGCCAAGCACACCGAACCCTGGTCCGCTAGGCAGCAACGCCAGCTCGCGGCCATCTCCGAGTTTACTACGGACATTCAGCACGTCTCCGGTAGAGACAACGTGGTCGCCGACTGCCTTTCCCGTCCCGCCGTCTGTGCGAATCACCTCGCGGTCGACTACGGACAACTAGCAGCGGCCCAGCTCACGGACCCAGACCTCCTCTCGGCGGCTACCAGCCTGCCAGGGCTACGCCTAGCCAAGGTCGCGCACGGGCCCGAAGCCACGGCAGTCACGTGCGACGTCTCACTCGGCCAACCCAGGCCGGTCGTCCCTGAGACCTGGCGCCGCCGCGTCTTCGACGCGCTCCACGGGCTATCTCACCCGGGTTCCCGCGCATCCGTCAAACTCCTCTCCAAGCGCTTCGTCTGGCGCGGCCTTAGCAGAGGTGTTCGGACTTGGGCCACCTCCTGCCTCGCCTGCCAACGGGCTAAGGTACAGCTGCACACCAAAGCACCCCTGGGAGACTTTGAGGTACCCAGCCGCCGCTTCGACCACGTACACGTCGACATCGTCGGTCCCCTGCCGCCATCGCAAGGCCAAACTTATCTCCTCACGATGGTCAACCGCTACACACGCTGGCCTGAGGCAGTGCCGCTGACCTCCACCACCACAGCCGACATCGCCAGGGCGTTCGTTAACACCTGGGTTGCGAGGTTCGGCGTACCGGCCGACATAACCTCCGACAGAGGCGCCCAGTTCACCTCCGAACTCTGGACGGCCACAGCACGCAACCTCGGGGTGACGCTCCACCGCACCACGGCGTACCACCCGCAGGCCAACGGACTTTGTGAACGCTTCCACAGGTCACTCAAGGCCTCACTCCGCGCCGGCCTGCAGGACAGTACCTGGACTGACCGCCTACCGTGGGTGCTACTCGGCCTACGCACCGCGGTCAAGGAAGACCTCCAGTCCTCGGCAGCGGAGTTAGTCTACGGACAACCGCTGCGCGTCCCAGGCGAATTCCTTCCGGAGCCTACCAAGCCTTGGTCAGCCGAACAGCAGCGGCTCGACTCTTTCTCTTCCGCTCAGCAGTTCGCCCCACTTCCGGTCAACCGACACGGCGAACTCGCACCTCACGTCCCGCCAAATTTACAGCAGGCGCGCTTCGTCTTCGTGCGACACGACGCGCACCGCGGGCCCCTGCGACCCCCGTACGATGGTCCGTATGAGGTACTACAAACCGGGGACAAGGTATTCAAGCTGCGACTCGGCGACAGGGTCGAGACAGTCTCCATCGACCGGCTCAAACCAGCACACACAGAACCAGGGGAACAGGTCCCCATGGCCCAGCCTCCAGCCAGAGGCCGTCCCCCCGGCAAGCCAGCACAGCCGGCGGCGAACCGCCCGACCCAACCAACCAGACCGGCGACCACTCAGAGCCGCTGCAGCAGAACCATTAGACCACCGTCACGACTCGTCCACTCCTCCTAAGCGGATTCTGGGGGGAGCTCTGTGGCGACACGCCACCACTGGACATAATCCGCTCACGGCGGCACAGACAGTCTAAGCAGAAGCCCCCAGCCGGGGGCCCTTTCCTCCAGCAACTTGTTTCCCGCAGGGACAGGCTGCCGGGAGCACTTCCTGTCTGGGAAGTATTTAAGTGGATGCGCGGGCTTTTCTAGTTCCTGTTTGCCATGTGGTCAGAATAAAGAAGCTGTGTTTTCAATAGCTCTGTCTCGACTCCCACGTTTGCCGCGGTATCTCAACAGTGTTAAAAAAAAACCCTCCTTGGTATTTGCTCTGTGCCTACAGTAAAAGAACACGCTGCTCCCATTTATATTAAAGAGTTCCGCTGGCTGCAATTCCAGCAATGAGGGCGTTCTACCATTCACCTGAATGGCCACTGCCTGTGGTCAGTTTAAGTTTGGCCGGTTGGTGTCATTGGCACCATTCAGGTCAGTGTCGTTGGTGCAATCATTCTTTACCCGAATGAGAAGCGCTCACTCTCTCCGCTCTGGAGGGCTCCACTAGTCACTGGATATAGGAGTGTTGCCAATTATCCGGTGAGCCCCGCGACAGCATCTCCGACCTCTGCTGTGAAGTTAGCCTGGATCTATGGCAGGATGCGGTGTGCTCCAGGCCAAGTGCTGATGGCCATTTTTGAATTAAGATTGAGGCGAGGGCAGACAAATATCAAGATTTAGGCAGGTGGGGTGGGGGGGCGGGCGGGGGGGCAATGGGACAACCGAGTGGCAGACTCGAGGCAGCAAGGAGCAATGGGACTGCTGAGATTTGGGCGAGACGCTGCGAATAGCAATGGGTATGGCCAAGCGTCAGGTTATGACGTGAGTTTGGGGGACGTGAGTTTAAACCGTGTAAGAGCAGGAATAGGCCGGACAACAGGCAGTTCTTCTTCTCCCCCGAGAGTAGAGAGCCTCTGGAACACATTAGGGGGCTGGCGTGGTGGGCGCTGACTCTCTGCAGGCCTTCAAGAGGGAGCTGGACTGGTTCCCGACTGGGGCAGAGATCGCATCATATAGAAGGCTACCCGACAAAAGGTCATCGACCTGAAATGTTAACTCTGTTTCTCGCTTCTCAGACGCTGCCTGATCAGCTGAGTATTTCCAGCATTTTCTGTTTTTATTTTATATAGAAGGGAAGTGTCTTTATAGATAACACTGGGTCCATGTGATCTTCGGGACTGGTTTCAATCGCCCGAGGGGGTCGGAAAGGAATTTTCCAGAGTATTTTTTCCCTCACTGTCGCTGGGTTTCTTTGCCTCTCCCAAGAGATTACATGGCTGTGGAGCGGGGGGGGCGGTGCGGGGGGCCGGAGGGGAGGGGGGGGGATGGAGTAGTCACTCATGATGCAGCAGCCATCATGAGGTGTCAGGCAGGCTTGGTTGGTTGACTAATTGGTCTTTTCCTGCTCGTCAATTTTGTACGCTCGGATGTTAGAGACGATAAAGAGCAATGGGGCAGCTAGCCATCAGGCCAGAGGCACTGACGAGCAATGGCACAGAGAGGCACCCAGGAGCAACAGAGGAGTCTTTTCTTTGAAACAAATACCGCCAGGTGCGAGCAGCTGGACGGAGAGTAGACAGCAGTGATTCCCAGAAGAGGAAACAGAGTCCAGTGGACAGCAACCACGACCAGCCCCAAAAAAATTCAAAGAGAAATTTTCCTCACAGAAATAAACTCAGCAGGCCATCTAAAATGCTTTGTTACTCGCAAGAGGAGAACAAACGGTGGTGGAGTAAGGATTGAAAGAGAGAAAGAAACTTGCATTTATATAGCGCCTTTCATGAACTCAGACATCTCCAAGCGCTTCATAACCAATGACGTACTTTTGAAGTGTAATCACTGTTGTCCTGTATGGAGATATGGAAGCCAACTTTTCGCATAGCAAGGTCCCACAATTGGCAATGAGATCATTGATAAACCGAGCAGTTTTAGTGATGTTGGCTGAGGAATAAATACTGGCCAGGACACCGGATGAAGTCTGCTGCTCTTGTTCGCAAAGTGCCACGGGATCTTTTACGTCCACCTGACAGGACCTCGGTTTAATGTCTCATCTGAAAGACGGCACCTCCGACTGCATTCTACTTATTAACAACTGATCTACATGTACCAGAGTTCCCTGTGGCACCTGTTGTATGGAGAGTGCTGGAGGACAAAATCCTGGAATTAGTTAAGGAATAGTTAGAGGCAGCAATGGAGAGAGTTTAGCGTTGTACTGGGGGAATGAATTAAATGGGCTGAATGGCCTTGCTTATTAGTGAGTATCTAGTGATCTAACGTGTCAAAATCCAATAGATATGTCACGATCCAAAATATAAGAACAGGTGTTTCATTTGTACCCTAGAGGGAGGACCTTAATTTCTTGAGTTAATTTTTGATCATAACAGCTGTGGCTCAGTTGGTAGCAGAAGGTTGTGGGTTCAAGTCCCACTCCAGAGACTCTGAGCACAAAAATCCAGCATAACACTGAGGGAGCGCTGCACTGTCAGAGGTGCTGTCTTTTGGATGAGACGTTAAACCGAGGCCCCGTCCGCTCTCTCAGGTGGACATAAAAAATCCTGTGGCACTATTTTGAAGAAGAGCAGGGGAGTTCTCTCCGGTGTCCAGGTCAATATTTATCCCTTAATCAACATCTAAAACAGATTACCTGGTCATTATCACATTGCTGTTTGTGGGAGCTTGCTGTGCGCAAATTGTCTGCTGTGTTTCCTATATTACAACAGTGACTACACTTCAAAAAGTACTTCATTGGCTGTAAAGCACTTTGGGACGTCCGGTGGTCATGAAAGGCGCTATAGAAATGCAAGTCTTTCTTTTATAAATTTTGCAGATACTCTAAATCAAAGATTAAAATCCTAAAACTGATGATTGTAAACTGAAGTGTTTATAAATTCTGTCTGCATTCTTTATAAAGTCATAAATGTTCATATTTCACAAGTAAATTGCAGTCTTCAGAGAGAGGTTTTATAAGGTTTGGGGTTTTGTCTAATGGAAGAGTGCAAGTCAGAAAATTATACAATGGTTCCTAACATAAATTTAGCGATCATAAACCAATCACAAAATCACAGTAGTGTGTGACAGTGCCACAATATGGTACTGCCACCCAGCCTCAATCTAACACCATGGAAACGGATAATACCAGCAGTTGCCAATTTAGGTGGTTCATTCAAAATTGCCCATCGACCTCCCCACGCGACCTTCCCTTTCAGGTGGTGCCTTCCAGATCATAACAACCCTCTGTGTGAAATAATTTCTCTTCAGTTCCCCTCTAGTTCTTTTGCCAATTATTTTAAATCTATGACCTCTGGTTATCGACCCACTCGCCAGAGGAAACAGTTTCTCCCTACTTGAATGACATTAACGTGTAAACCTCAGGCTTTTTTTTCTCACTTTTTGTCAGACCTTTTTTTTTTGGAGAGGTGTGGATTGTCAGAGCAGGACTAAGCACAGATCAATAATCCATTAGCACTTCCGACCGACATAACTCCACTTTGCACTCAAATCTACTTCTGTGCTAAAATGAGCTTGGATGGGAATGTCAACATCCAAACAGTTTTAAAAATCTTCCAGGTGAGGCGATGTAGCGTGCTTGGGAGGAACAGGTGACTTTGGACTTATGGTTCCCAAAGCTCTTCACCACTGAGGGTTTCCCTTGCGTTATGTCTATGACTATTAAGGCCCCGACTTTAACTCCAGGTGGATTCCCCCTCTCAGGCCCGAGTTAAAATTACAGTCGGGTCACAATGATGTCATCAGGTCGCGACATGCATATGTAAAGAAGGACCCTGTTGGTTCCGGGCGCCTGTCCTTTGCTGCCTTCCTCAGAAGAGCAGGTTAAAACCCAGTTTTGAAGAAGGGACCAACCCGAAACGTCAACTCAAATTTCTCTCCACGGATGTTGCCTGACCTGCTGAGTTTTTCCAGCATTTTCTGTTGTTATTTAGGTTAAAATTGTCGATGTTGCGATCATGGTGGCTTTCAGACAGGTAAGAGCTAGGGCGATTTTAACAGCCCATCCGCCAGGTTTCTGCTGAGCGAGTAGGGTTAAAATCGCCCCCAGAGATTGATTGCTATGATTAGTCAACAACTCCATTATTGTTGTATTGAGTGACTACCAGGGTGGTAGAAGGTGAACTAGATAGACCTTGGTCTTTCTTCATCTAGCATTTCCTATATGCCTATCCAGGCCTGCACACATAGTTGGCTTCAGACAGTGACACCACCGTTCAGGGCCAGAATGGAGATGATTGAGTAATTCCCCTGTTAATCACACCTGAAGACCACTTGTAAATGCTGGGAGTGACTGGGATTGATTTTAGGCGCACAATTTGTATTCTGTAACTATGCTCTGCTCATTGCTATTATTTTGCTGGTGAAATCACCCTGCTTTTATCGGGAGAAGTTGCTGCAGTTTCGGTCATGGGTTCCGTTTGCTGCAGTTCGCAGAGACTCTTTTTCAATAGACTCTGTTTGTAGACTTTGTTTGCTTTGTTGTCTGTTGAGTAAATAAACTGTTTTGTTTCCTGTAAAATACACCGTGCGCCGCAAGACACTCCCCACACAGTTTGCCCGCGAGTATTCTGTTTACATGAGACGAAAAAAATAAAATGCTGAATAAACTCTGTGACAGATGAGAAGTATGATTTTTGTTGTCATGTACATGTGAGATAATGGCCAATTATCATCATCTGGACAAGGACAAGTTAATAAAACATTACAGGAAGTTATTGAAGATTTATTAATGCAGCCGTGCTGAAATACCACCAATCAATTATCACTGCTTTCTATTAAATGCGGCTTTTATACTGCAGCGTAGCTTTTCCTGCATTGTTCGGGCATCCCTCCTGTTCAGAAGGAGCAATCCTGACTATTTCAATCCGCAGCTTAATGGACTGACATGTCCTACCATCCTGATTGTAGGTGGTCAGGGTAGCCCAGCACTTGTGGGAGAAAGGCAGGAGAAAATGACTAAAACGAGAATTCGGAATTGCCTGCTATGTCTATTATTTTGAATAAACAGAAAATAATGGATAAATAGAAGGCAATTACAAGGGAGCATTTCAATCAGGAGTTCCAATCTCTTGAATTGGAAGATTGAATCATGTCAAATTTATTGACCGCATCCTTTTACGGCCTTATAGCTGACCTGCATTGGCTCCCGGTGCGGCAACACCTCCGTTTTAAAACCCTCATCCTCCTGTTCAATTCCCTCCTTCGCCTCTCCTTAAAACCTACCTCTTTGACCAAGCTTACGATCACCTATCCTAATATCTCCTTATGTGGCTCGGTGTCAAATTTTGTTTGATAACGCTCCTGCGAAGCACCTTGGGCTGTTTTACTGCATTAAAGGCACTTTATAACTGCAAGTTGTTGTTGTTATAGCTTCTCCAAAGTATCAGTGATTACTTATAACATAGCTTCAAAGTAAGCTATCTATAATTTCTCAAGGTATTGAGTGACTTGCCTCGTTTCATAGATGGAAGAGGCTGTTTATTAACAGCTTTCTGTTGAGTGTTTTGTTTTCTTAATCTATGAAATGTCTACTGGAAATAGATTGAAACGGCCATCATTATTGTGCTATGTGCCAGGAATATTCATGCTTTTGTATGCAGTGTAACAGCTGCCACTGCCATTCTTTCCATCTTGTGAACTGCCCATGCCCACTGCAAGATAGAAATAGTGTCAGGTAATGAAGGAGATGAGGTGCTTCTTTACATAGTGACATAGATCGAGGGTGTGGTTTGTGCTGCAGGATATGGGATGTAACTAGCGACCTACAGCACCACAAAGTTATTTTGCAGTAGTCTACACATACCTATAATGCATTTGAGGGCAGCCGAATTTGAGGAGGACACTCCATAATCCCTCACGGATGACAGTGTCGAAGGCCTTTGTGAGGTCAAAGAAGACCATGTACAGCGGTTGATGCTGTTCCCTGCATTTCTCTTGTAGTTGACGCGCGGTGAAGATCATGCCCATTGTGCCCCTTAGTGGACGGAATCCGCATTGCGACTCTGGGAGGAGCTCTTCAGCCACTGGGAGAAGGCGATTGAGGAGGAATCTTGCAATGACTTTCCCTGTGGCAGACAGCAGGGAGACTCCTCTGTAATTACCGCAATCGGACTTGTCACCTTTCTTGAAGATGGTCATGATTACGGCATCTCTGAGATCCCCTGGCATGCTCTCCACCTTCCAAATAAGAGAAATGAGTTCATGTATTCGTGCCAATAGTGCTTCTCCGCCATGTTTTAGTGCCTCGGCGGGGATTCCATCTGCGCCTGAGGCCTTGTTCTTCAGTCATGCTGGGCTGGGGTTGTGCTGAGGTGGTGGCGGGTAGCATGCTGCCGGATGGAGTTGAGGACACTCGTGTCGAAGACAGAGTCTTGGTTAAGGAGATCTTCGAAGTGCTCCTTCCAGCGGGCACTGACTGCCTTTCTGTCCTTGATGAGTACCTCTCCGTTCTTGGCCCACAGAGGGGTTGGACCATGGGTGCTTGGGCCATAGGTGGTCTTGACTGCGCTGGACCATGTACAGCAGGCACCTCAAAGCACTGGAGAGGTACCACCAACGCTGCCTCCACAAGATCCTGCAAATCCATTGGCAGGATAGGTGCACCAACGTCCGTGTTCTCACTCAGGCCAACATCCCCAGCATCGAAGCATTGATCACGCTCAATCAGTTTCGATGAATGGGCCACATCGTCCGCATGCCTGATACAAGACCCCCAAAACAAGCGCTCTACTCGGAGCTCCGACACGGCAAGAAAGCCCCAGGTGGGCAGAGGGAACACTTCAAGGACACCCTCAAAGCCTCCTTGAAAAAGTGCAACATCCCCACCGACACCTGGGAATCCCTGGCCCAAGACCACATAAAGTGGAGGAGAAGCATCCGGGAAGGCGCCGAACACCTCGAGTCTCTTCGCCGGGAGCAAGCGGAAGCCAAGCGCAAACGGTGGAAGGAGCGCACGTCAACCCAAGCACCCCACCCACCCGCCCCTTCAACCACCGTCTGCCCCACCTGTGACAGAGACTGTAGGTCCCGCATTGGACTCATCAGTCACCTGAGAACTCATTTTTATTGTGGAAGCAAGTCATCCTCGGTTCCGAGGGACTGCCTAAGAGAGAGAGATAATGCATTGTGCCAGCCGTGGTTCAGTGGGTCGCACTCTCTCGCCTGAGTCAGAAGGTTGTGGGTTCAAGTTCCACTCCAGAGACTTGAGCACAAAATCTAGGCTGACACACCAGTGCAGTGCTGAGGGAGTGCTGCACTGTCGGAGGTGGCGTCCTGGCCAATACTTATTCCTCAATCAGCATCACAAAAAGCAGATTATCTGGCCATTATCACATTGCTGTTTGTGGAAGCTTGCTGTTCACAAATTGACTGCCGCATTTCCTACATTACAAAAGTGACTACACTCCAAAAGTACTTCATTGGCTGTAAAGCACTGCGAGACGTCCGGTGGTTGTGAAAGGCGCTATATAAATGCAACTTTCCTTTTTTACACAAATGACAATAGAGGTGGGATACCGAGGGTGTGTTGGGTTTGTGAGCTGGAATATTGAGAGTGTGTTGGGTTCGTGAGCTGGGATACCAAGAGTGTGTTGGGTTCATGAGGTGGAATATTGAGAGTGTGTTGGGTTCGTGAGCTGGGATACCAAGAGTGTGTTGGGTTCATGAGGTGGGATACCAGGGGTGTGTCAGGTTTGTGAAGTGGAATATTGAGGGTGTGTTGGGTTTGTGAGGGGGGATACTGAGGGTGTGTTGGGTTTGTGAAGTGGGATAGCGAGTGTGTGTTGGGTTTGTGAGCTGGGATACAGAGAGTGTGTTGGGTTCGTGAGCTGGGATACCAAGAGTGTGTTGGGTTCGTGAGCTGGGATACCGAGAGTGTGTTGGGTTTGTGAGCTGGGATACCGAGAGTGTGTTGGGTTCGTGAGCTGGGATACCAAGAGTGTGTTGGGTTCATGAGGTGGAATATTGAGAGTGTGTTGGGTTCGTGAGCTGGGATACCAAGAGTGTGTTGGATTCATGAGGTGAGATACCAGGGGTGTGTCGGGTTTGTGAAGTGGAATATTGAGGGTGTGTTGGGTTTGTGAGGGGGGATACTGAGGGTGTGTTGGGTTTGTGAAGTGGGATAGCGAGTGTGTGTTGGGTTTGTGAGCTGGGATACAGAGAGTGTGTTGGGTTCGTGAGCTGGGATACCAAGAGTGTGTTGGGTTCGTGAGCTGGGATACCGAGAGTGTGTTGGGTTTGTGAGCTGGGATACCGAGAGTGTGTTGGGTTCGTGAGCTGGGATACCAAGAGTGTGTTGGGTTCATGAGGTGGAATATTGAGAGTGTGTTGGGTTCGTGAGCTGGGATACCAAGAGTGTGTTGGATTCATGAGGTGAGATACCAGGGGTGTGTCGGGTTTGTGAAGTGGAATATTGAGGGTGTGTTGGGTTTGTGAGGGGGGATACTGAGGGTGTGTTGGGTTTGTGAAGTGGAATATTGAGGGTGTGTTGGGTTTGTGAGGTGGGATACCGAGGGTGTGTTGGGTTTGTGAAGTGGGATATCGAGAGTGTGTTGGGTTTGTGAGGTGGGATACTGAGTGTGTGTTGGGTTTGTGAGGTGGGATACCGAGGGTGTGTTGGGTTTGTGAAGTGGGATACTGAGTGTGTGTTGGGTTTGTGAGGTGGGATACCGAGGGTGTGTTGGGTTTGTGAAGTGGGATATCGAGAGTGTGCTGGGTTCGTGAGGTGGGATACCAAGAGTGTGTTGGGTTCGTGAGCTGGGATACCGAGAGTGTGTTGGGTTCGTGAGGTGGGATACCAAGAGTGTGTTGGGTTCGTGAGGTGGGATACCGAGAGTGTGTTGGGTTCGTGAGGTGGGATACCGAGGGTGTGTTGGGTTCATGAGGTGGGATACCGAGAGTGTGTTGGGTTCGTGAGGTGGGATACCGAGAGTGTGTTGGGTTTGTGAGCTGGGATACCGAGAGTGTGTTGGGTTTGTGAGGTGGGATACCGAGGGTGTGTTGGGTTTGTGAAGTGGGATACTGAGTGTGTGTTGGGTTCGTGAGGTGGGATACCAAGAGTGTGTTGGGTTCGTGAGCTGGGATACCGAGAGTGTGTTGGGTTCGTGAGGTGGGATACCAAGAGTGTGTTGGGTTCGTGAGGTGGGATACCGAGAGTGTGTTGGGTTCGTGAGGTGGGATACCGAGGGTGTGTTGGGTTCATGAGGTGGGATACCGAGAGTGTGTTGGGTTCGTGAGGTGGGATACCGAGAGTGTGTTGGCTTTGTGAGCTGGGATACCGAGAGTGTGTTGGGTTCGTGAGCTGAGATACCGAGAGTGTGTTGGGTTCGTGAGCTGGGATACCAAGAGTGTGTTAGGTTCATGAGGTGGAATATTGAGAGTGTGTTGGGTTCGTGAGCTGGGATACCGAGAGTGTGTTGGGTTCGTGAGCTGAGATACCGAGAGTGTGTTGGGTTCGTGAGCTGGGATACCAAGAGTGTGTTGGGTTCATGAGGTGGAATATTGAGAGTGTGTTGGGTTCGTGAGCTGGGATACCGAGAGTGTGTTGGGTTCGTGAGCTGGGATACCGAGAGTGTGTTGGGTTCGTGAGCTGGGATACCGAGAGTGTGTTGGGTTCGTGAGCTGGGATACCGAGAGTGTGTTGGGTTCGTGAGCTGGGATACCGAGAGTGTGTTGGGTTCGTGAGGTGGGATACCAAGAGTGTGTTGGGTTCGTGAGGTGGGATACCGAAAGTGTGTTGGGTTCGTGAGCTGGGATACCGAGGGTGTGTTGGGTTTGTGAGGTGGGATACCGAGGGTGTGTTGGGTTTGTGTGGTGGGATACTGAGAGTGTGTTGGGTTCGTGAGGTGGGATACCGAGGGTGTGTTGGGTTAGTGAGGTGGGATACCGAGAGTGTGTTGGGTTCGTGAGCTGGGATACCGAGAGTGTGTTGGGTTCATGAGCTGGGATACCGAGAGTGTGTTGGGTTCGTGAGCTGGGATACCGAGGGTGTGTTGGGTTCGTGAGCTGGGATACCGAGGGCGTGTCGGGTTCGTGAGGTGGGATACTGAGGGTGTCTTGAGTTCGTGAGGTGGGATACCGAGGGTGTGTTGGGTTCGTGAGCTGGGATACTGAGGGTGTGTTGGGTTAGTGAGGTGGGATACTGAGGGTGTGTTGGGTTTGTGAGGTGGGATACCGAGGGTGTGTTGGGTTTGTGAGGTGGGATACCGAGGGTGTGTTGGGTTCGTGAGCTGGGATACCGAGAGTGTGTTGGGTTCGTGAGGTGAGATACTGAGGGTGTGTTGGGTTAGTGAGGTGGGATACCGAGGGTGTGTTGGGTTCGTGAGCTGGGATACCGAGGGTGTGTTGGGTTTGTGAGATGGATAGAGCGGGTGTGTTAAATTTATAATTTAAGGCTTTTTATACACAAATATATTTTAAGGTTTTTGCAATGAGTTAATGGAAATATAATCATGTATGTATCATAAAGCTGTGGTATTGTTTTTCCTGCCAGGCTCTGGTTGCCATAGTCTCAGAACTTTATGGAAATGAGTTCAATGCAGTGTTGTGTTGCTCGGAATTGGAAACTGAGAGCAAGAGAAGCAAACAATAAAATCGATGCAGTTTTTAATTGGAACCACTGCTGTATTCTCCCATTAGGATGAATATTATTTTAGTGATTATATTGAAGACTAAAATATTGCACTGGAAAATCAAACCACCTAAATGGCTTTTAATATATGTTCACTGTAAGAATCATACAGATCTCCATTAAATTACCAGAAAAAAATCTACCTCCCAGGTAACACCTGCCTGTCGGTTACAGCACAATGGAAAATTACAACATTTTTGTGTAATCGATATAGCAATAACAACACTCCTCACATAGCTTGGGCACAATCTGTCGGGAGAATGCCCCATCTCATCCCAATAAATTGAGAGGTTATAGTCATCAGGATAGAATGAACAGGCTGGGTCCCTTTGCTCTAGCAATGTGAAGGCTGAAGGGTGACCTAATAGAGGTCTTTGATTATGAAAGGGTTTGATAGGGTAGACGTAGAAAAGATGTTTCCTCTTGCGGGCGAGAACAGAACTAGGGGCCGTAAATATAAGATAGTCACTAATAAATTCAATAAGGAATTCAAGAGAAAGTTCTTTAAAGAAAGAAAGAAGACTTGCATTTATATAGCGCCTTTCACAACCACCGGACGTCTCAATGCGCTTTACAGCCAATGAAGTACTTTTGGAGCGTAGTCACTGTTTACTCAGAGAATGGTTAGAATGTGGAACTTGCTACTACATGGGCTAGTTGAGGCAAATAGCATAAATGCATTTAATGGGAAGCTATATATAGGGAGAAAGGAATAGAAGGGAATGCGGATAGGGTTAGATGACTAAGGGTGGGAAGAGACTTATGTGGAGCATAAATACCGGCATAGACCAGATGGGCCAAATGGCCAATTTCTGTGCTTTTAATTCTATGTAAAGTTAACTTCATAGGTGGCAGAACTGAAACTCACCAAGCACTGGCATAGTGGAAAGCAACAGCGGCACATTCCAATACCACTGCGCTACTGAAATCACTCTCCAGGATTCCCCCGAGGCCACGCACGCAGTGGCGCTCACTCACTACGACAATGTGGCATGTTTCTTTAGCTTGCTGGATTAGGGGCATGATTCTCGCTTTGGGATGTTTCGTTTGTTTTTCCGGTTCAAGTCGCAGACGAGGTAAGGTGTTTGTGTGGGTACAGCAGTGTAGCAGCTGTGGTACGGCACTAGCAAACCAGAGGTTATGGCCTACAAATTCAGGCGCACCCATCTGAAGGCAGGAGGGGGGTGGGAGGGGAGAATGCAGGGATCAGACCCTATGCTTGAATGGCGAGGCCCGAAGGCGCACCCGACATTGAGCTTTGGGTCTCATTTCCATTGAGCTGGCGAGCTGCGGACAGTAACACCCAGTTCACCAGCGAAGCAGCTTTGAAGATCGGACCTTCAGCCCCCTTGACGCCTGTTTCAGGCGTGGGCACCGCACGCCGATTATTCGGCCTTTACCAGTATGGCGGCCTGCGCACTTCTGGCTCATAATGAGCGTTCTGTTTCTTGCCCGCCATACTGGAGGCTTAGAAGGTCGCTTAGTGCCCCCCAAAAAACGGGCGTTGCATGGACAAATTTCTAGGTACACGTGTTTAAATCCCACCATACCAATTCGTGAAATGGAACTCAATAAATCTGGTCAGTTTTGGCACCAGTTGAAAACCCACAAAAGCTAATGGCCCAGAACTTCGGGTCTCCACGGGTGAGTACGCACAGGGCACTCACCCGTAGGCCCAATGGAAGTGCCGGTTTCCTGCATGCACTGCGCAAGCGTGGGAAACTGGCACTTCCGTTCCCTTGAAAGAAGGGGTTCAGAGGTCGAACGCCTGCGCGGGAGAGGCAGCGCGTGCGCATCGAACTTAGGTTGTTTTTGCAGGTTTTCCCGGGAGGGTAAGTCTCCAGAAGTTACACATTTAAAAAGCAGTCGCAAGGCCTGCTTTTCACAAGGTAAGTGGTGAATTAATTAAAATTAAAACATTTTTTCCACAGGTTTATTATTTTTAAATACTTTAAAGAAAGGTAAGTTTATTTTTAGTCCCGTTAGAAAATAAAATTATTTTTTTCAAAAATTTAAATTATTGTTTAAAATAGTTATTTCATGTAATTTATAGTTTATTTAAAAAATGTGATGTTTTTTAAAAATTTATTTGAAGATTTAGTGATGTTTTGGGGCCCGTAGTATTTATAAGTTTTGACAGCTCTTCCTGTCAAACTTATGAATGGAGCATTGGCTCCCCATGGCCCACGTGATCCCAGGGGACGCATCGAACTAACTGCGCCCCTGGGATACGCAAGCACAGCGCGCCGGCAGTTGGAGGAGGCCCAGGATCGGAATTCCATGCTGATCAACAGCTCAACGGCCGGCGCGGTAGGTAAGTGCAGGTCGGGGGCTTACACTCGCGGGAAGCCCCCGACCCGAATTTCTGGGCCATTGTTTCTTTCATTAAAAACTCAACTAGTTGACTGATGTCCTTCAGGGAACCGGCCATCCTAACTGGTCTGGCCTACATGTGATGCTACATGGTTGGCTCGGGATGCCACCTGGTGCGGCCTAGTAAGCCACTCATCCTACGCAAGAAGGCAGCCAACCTCCATTTGCTTCGTGCGACTCGGGCATGACAATAAAAATGGCAGCATCATGAGCGTAAAGAATAAAAATGTGGATGACATCAAGTGCACTGTGAATGTAACATATAGAAAGGCAAAGAACAACTGCAATATAAATAAAATTGAATAAAGAATTACATTTTTTCCCCCGCCCGGAGATTATAACTAAGCCTCCATGGGGTATCATTTTCCTTTGTTTCTTGATATGATAAGATGGACGCAATTTAAACTGATCTGCAAGATTATTATTGGTAAGGCAGCCGGTTGCTCTGTAAAATGTCATTTAAAGAAAAAATTCCCGATAGCACTAATATCACACTGCATCAACGTCGGGTAATTCAAGCACGGTTTCTCCTTATTGTGCCTACGAGCTATGACAAATTGAGCTGCATGTGAAAATTTATTGATTTTTTAAAATTTAGTTTTAAAATGAAACAAATGCTTACATAAAACACTGAGCACAGGCCACTGGAGGCGTTTGACAATCAAGCAGTAGGAATTTTGTTTTTTTTAAATATTTATTCTCTGCAGTAGAAGCTCCAGGTCATGCACATTGCAGCATCGCCACCCTCTCTGTACCATATCTGCCTGTTCCTGGGACTAGGGACAGGGTCACTGGCAAGGCTTGTGAAGCTAAGCAGAGCCAGGCCTGGTTAGTACCTGGAGGGATAACCATCAGGGAAGACCAGGTACAGTAGGTCACGGAAAGAGCCCCGAGGAGGGGCGGTTGGTGAGTAGGTCACAGAAAGAGCCCCGAGGAGGGGCGGTTGGTGAGAAGGTCACGGAAAGAGCCCCGGGAGAGGCGGCTGGTGAGCAGGCCCGGGCGTTGGGCTGAAGATTGTCGGACAGGAGGAATGGTGGAAATGGAATGGCGGCGCGCACAGACGCAGCGGCTTTGCTTCTCCCAGGACGGTGCTATTTACGTTTAATGTTAATGTTATTTGTAGTGGACTCATGGGAGCTTGCAAGATCACATTTCGTTGTTCATGTACTTGTACAATGACAATAAAGTTGAATTATTATTATTTCCATACAGTGCCCAAGATTGGCTTCCTCCACAGCACACTCACAGTCGAGAGCGGAGTAATGCTGTGCACATCTTTTGTCTCCACTAGTCCTATCATCATCTCGTCTCCTTTTGAATACCTCTTAATGTCTCTTCACTTCTCTTTTGTTCTCTCCCAGCCTGGCCTCTTAATCTATTTCATTTCCTGTGCTTCTTTAGTCTTGACAAAGGGTTTTCACCCGAAACGTTGACTCTATTTTCTCTCCACGGATGTTGCCTGGCCTGCTGAGTTTTTGATGCTGTGCACATGTTGCTGCTTGGAGGGATTCTGATTAACCGACTCAAGGTACCAAGTGCTCGTCACTTAAATGAGTCTGACCAGCTCGGAGTCTGCAGTATACTCTGTGAGTCTGACTAGCTCCCTCCAGCTCTGGGTCTGCAGTGTGTGTTACACAAAGTGGCTTGGAGGCGGAATCTCGACTTTTAGGATTTTAACCACTCACCCTCTCACAAACCTCTCCCTTTTCCCCACATTACAACAGTGACTACACTTCAAAAGTACTTCATTGGCTGTAAAGCGCTTTGGGTCGTCCTGAGGTCGTGAAAGGTGCTATTGAAATGCAAGTCTTTCTTTTCTTTTGTTGTTCTTTCCCTGCCCCTCCTTTACCCTGGCTCTGTACTTTCTTAAAATCTGTTCATCACTTACATCTTCCCATTCCGATGAAAGGTCATCGACCTGAAATGTTAACTCAGCTTCTCTCTCTCCACACAGGCCACCTGACCTGTTGAGTGTTTCCAGCATTTTCTGTTTTTAATTATGGTTTGAAGTGGCTTCAGAACAATGAAGGCAAGATAGTTTTGAGTGCAAAATTAATGTCAGATTTGTCTAAATGTACACATCAATTTGACCTTTTTGTGTACTAAATATGCCATATGTTGGCATCTGGAGTGACCCTAAAAGTGGATTACTCAAGGAGTATTTTTATGAGTTTCGGCTGAAAGAAAGAAAAAGATTTGCATTTCTATAGCGCCTTTCACAACCTCAGGATGTCCCAAAGTGCTTTACAGCCAATGAAGTACTTGAAGTGTAGTCACTGCTGTAATGTAGGGAAATGTAGCAGCCAATTTGTGCACAGCAAGCTCCCACAAACAGCAATGTGATAATGACCAGATATCCTGGTTTTTAGCGATGTTAGTTCTGGGATAAATATTGGCCAGGATAACTCCCCTACTCTTCTTCGAAATAGCGCCTGGGGATCTTTTACATCCACCTGAGAGAGCAGACAGGGCCTCGGTTTAGACAGCAACATGCGCTGGGGAAAGGAGTGACAATTGCTGTGCGTGCATAGATCACGCAAGAGCACGAAGATGCTGGAAAGGCACATAATGGCTTTCCGTGTCTTCCCTCCCTAACCCTCTCCGCCTCTCTCCTCCTTTAAGACGCCCCTTAAAACCTACCTCTTTGACCAAGCTTTTGGTCATCTGTCCTAATATCTCCTTATGTGGCTCGGTGTCAAATTACGTTTGATAATCGCTCCTGTGAAGTACCGTGGGAGTTTTTACTACATTAAAGGCGCTAGATAAATGCAAGTTGTTGCTGTTGCTGTAACATAAATATATAAATAGAGGCCACAGAAGACGACAACTACAAGAATCCAATAAGTCTAAGGCATCGAGGAGGTAGGACTACTCAGAATTTTAGCAGCTGATTCTCGCCTCATTATCAGTCTGCTCACATCAAATAAATGCAGGCCTCGGGGCATCACATAGCATTAAAACTGACTGGAAGACCCCTGTTCAAGGGCTTTGTGATTATATGCTTATCCGCACAGGATTAACAGGGCAATAGGATTGCAGGGTAATGTTGCTTATTATGCAGCTGAGGTCAGGAATGAGTGCTGCTTTGTCAGCAAGTAGACTGGCCAGGTTAATATTACATACCAGCCAACTTTGAAAAACCAGCAAAAGCTGACCTGCAGCTTCAAGCAAGCTTCTAATCAAAAAGCTTCCGTGAATATAAGGATGTGACATGTGGTTGAGACCAGAGTGCAGTTGGACGTGACTTTGACATAACTTAAGCTGCAGTTTTTCCCCAACAGTCCATCAATCGGGCAATGGATGATTGTGACAAAAATTGCAGGGGCTTTCCCATATTCTCTGGAGAGAAATTTCAGAGCATTGTGGATAAGTATCGACACTCTCTGCAGCTAAACTGTTTTAAAATTCCTTATAACGAGCTGCATTTTTTTATCCCCCAATGTGGGTCGGTAATCAGAGGTCACAAATTTAAAGAAATTGGCAAAAGGACTAGAAGGGAAATACGGAGAAATGTTTTCACACAGAGGGTTGTTAAGATCTGGAACGCACTTGCTGAAAGGCTGGTGGAAGCAGATTCCAGAGGAAGTTTCAAAAGGCAATTGGACGTGTACTTGAAGAGGACTCATTTGCAGAGTTATGGGCGAAAAGCTAGAGTGTGGGACTAAGTTGGACGGCTCTTTCAAAGAGCCGGCACAGGCACGGTGGGCCGAATGGCTTCCCTGTTCTGTACGATTCTGTGACTCTAATAGGCATTCTTCCTTTATCCCCCTCCCCGCAGTTCTCACTGGCACTTTCCACCCTGTTCATGTTTAGGATTGCCTACGCTCCAGGATAATTCCAGCAATTAAAGGTTCATCTCCTGGTCCCAGTAACCTGGGAGAAAATTCATAGGGTCACTAATAAACCTGGTGTGTTTTTCTCCTTTACTTTGAACATTTTTGTTTGTTAGTTATAAAAATATTGGAGATGCGGGGGCGGGGGGGGGGGGGGTGGGGAAAGGTCGTTTGACTAGGCAGGGTGGTTGGAGAGCTGGAGGTCATGTGGTGAAACCACTAGGAATACGTGCAACCAGAGCTGACAACCCTCATCGTGCTGGCCCTCTACTTCCATCACCCCCTTATTTCACACTGGAACCCTCAGTTGGTTCTGGTAACCTTCTTCTCCCCCATCCCCACAAGTTTACATTCTAACTCTTCCCCCGCCCCCACCAGGACCCCCGTCAAATGAGGAAGGTCTATTTGGTTGATCCTAGCTCATCCAGAAAGAAAGTGTGCCCGTCAAAGCGTTCAGCTGTTCCTTTGACTTTCCATGGCTTTTTGCCCCATTTCCTTAGCCAGATGCTGATCACTCTTTGGGGGAAAAATTCAGTATCGCCCCGTTTGTGGCGCCATTATCGGCCGTGCACAAAGTTTAGCGCCTGGCGCTAATTATCGCCTCCAACAGCAAACGTGGCTTCTATCGCCCCTGGAGGTGATTGGAGCGCTAAATCAGGCGCTTCACACCTGTCTTAAGGCGCAAAGGCCGAGGTGCGAGGTGCTACCTCAGAGCGCTGGCGAAGCAAGGGCAAATCAAAATGAACCTGCAAAGTGCTGCTCAGTACCCAAAACTCCCTCACACAGCGTTGAATCTCTCCAGAAGTCTCTCTCTCTCTCTCTCTCAGAACGCGTGGTGCAAAAATGTCACCGACAAAAAATGGCAGGAAGCGGTCGCCTTTAAATCGCGCTCCCCCAGTCCCTTTCTGACAGCAAAATGCTCCCCTCAACCTGTCGTTGCTAGCGGCAGGCGGTAAGGCAGGGGGCGTCACTCAATATCCGGTCCGGGGTGCTACCGGGGCGTTGCGCACTTGACTGACGTCATGATCTGCCAGCGCAGGAGATCGTGGCGGCAGTGTTTAACGCCGCCGCAAAATGTCTAGTTAATTTCGCGAGCGGCACAAATATCGCCGCGCCCGGTCACTAGTTGCTTCGCGCCCCATTAGCGCCCTCTGAACTTTTCCCCCTTTGTGTGGAGAACTTGACAATTTTAGTCCTCAATGTGTGCTCTTGTCCTGCTGTCATTTAAGTCAAGTCGTGCTCGGGATTTACATTTTTATACTGTTTTCTAAGCGTCGATTTTAACGCAGCCCACCTGACCGGTACGGCGAGGACAATGGGGGAGGGGAGGATGGGGTTAAGATGGAGCGGATGGGGTTCGCGCCACATTCCCGACATGTTTCTGCAACCCCCTTACCCAACCCCCCACCATTTTTAACTGGCCTAAATTCAGGCATGTCAATGCTGCCCACATAGGGGCCTAACTGCAATGGCAAAGTCGCATCCCGGTGACATCATTTTAACCGCGGGCCCGACCAAGGCCCGCGCACTCTCGAAAACTGGTAGCGGGCAGGATGCTAGCCCCAGGAGGACTCAGATAAGCGCATGCTCTTGCTGGCCACAAAATGATATCTTGGGTATCCCCCGCCCCAGCTCGCCCCCACCCTGCACTCCTCCCCTTGGACTTTCCGAACCCCCCCACCCTCCCCAATTCCTTACTTACCTAGCCATTGACCATACTATAGGAATTAAACTACCTGCTGTGCAGGATATCTACCCCGAGAGGTGCCGGAGGAAGGCCCTGAGAATCATCAAAGACGCGAGCCACCCCAGCCACAACCTCTTCGCCCTGCTCCCGTCCGGTAAGAGATACCAAAGCATACGGTCTCGTACCAGCAGGTTTCAAAACAGCTTCTACCCCCAGGCCATAAGACTCATGAACGAATAATTTATTATTGTTGTTTTCATTTATTATTACTTTATTTCTATTAGTATTTTTATCAGTGCTATGCCATATTTATTCCAATGTTGGGAGGACTCGTAAAAATCAACATTTCATTGTGCAGTACACACGTTTGCTGCATATATGACAAATAAAATTGAATTGAATTGAATTGATTTATGTGGGTCCCCGGTGGCCGACCTGAACCCCAATGAAATTTGATTCCTACCCGTCGGTGGAGACATCATTCTCACCAGCTTTGGTGCTGAGCACCATCTCAAATTGAGTTCATGCAGTTCAGCAGGGATTGAACCTGGTCTCTATGGTTCAGCTGCTTGCTGGCTAATCTCAGTCTGTCATCAAGGGAGGTTCTCCTACTAGTATCAACCTGCCAGAACTATGGACCTTGGCTCTTCATCTCGGTTTCTCAATTGGAAAAAAAATAACTACAAGCAATTATGTCACATGTCACAGGAAATACCCAAACAGTGAAAATGTTTTGTGAGTCACCTGTATTTTGGAAAAGTGGATGCTATTTTGTAATGACTTGACGTTCTACTAATGAAGTGCACTTGGCAGGGCACTGACAATTTGGATGTTATTCACATATCAGCTACAAATACCTACAAGACCACAATAATTAACATTGGCCCAGAAATTCGGGTCTCCACGGGTGAGTACGCACGGGGTACTCACCCATAGGCCCAATGGAAGTGTCGGTTTCCTGCATGCACTGCACATGCGCGGGAAACCGGCACTTCCGTTCCCCTGAAAGAAGGGGTTCAGAGGTCGAACGCGTGCGCCGGAGAGGCTGCGCGTGTCGAACTTACATTTCTTTTGCAGGTTTCTCCGGGAGGGTAAGTCTCCAGAAGTTACAAGGCCTGCTTTTAACAAGGTAAGTGGCGAATTAATTAAAACATTTTTTCCACAGGTTTATTATTTTTAAATACTTTAAAGAAAGGTAAGTTTATTTTTAGCCCCGTTAGAAAATGTAATTAATTTTTTCAAAAATTTAAATTATTGTTTAAAATAGTTATTTTATGTAATTTATGGTTATTTTAAAAATGTGATTTAAAAAAAAATGTTGAAGTTTTAGTGATGTTTTGGGGCTTTTGACAGCTCTTCCTGTCAATTTTATGAATGGGCATTTCCCTGCTACCATTGGCTCTCCATGGCCCACGTGATCCCAGGGGACGCATCGAACTAACTGCGCCCCTGGGATATGCAAGCACTGCGCGCTGGCAGTTGGAGCAGGCCCAGGATCGGAATCCCACACGGGCCCACAACTCAACGGCCGGCGCACTAGGTAAGTGCAGGTCGGGGGCTTGCACCTGCGGGAAGCCTCCGACCCGAATTTCTGGCCATTAACTCTAGTAAGTGAAGGGGGTAAATCCTCAGACTTGAGCTGTACACATCAGACAGGTCCTTGGCATGAGATTTCAGTCACAAGTCATATACATAAATGTGATTATAAGTGGCAAGCTGCATCTATTACATGGGTCACAGGGGAGGGTCCAATGACATTAATATATTCTTCTCTCTCTCTCTCTCTCTCTTATCCTCGCTCCTTGTATTTTCTTCTTTCTCTCTCCACAGTGTGCCTGGAGGATTCGTAAGCGTCCTCTACTTATGGTTTTAACAGAAAGCTTTCACCCAGCACTACGACTGCTGGGAGAGTCCCACTTTGACACCTCTCTCTTGTTCTCCCCCTCAAGAAAATAGTCCACACAAGACATGAGGCCCAATGGTGGCTGTGCCCTTAGCTGTCTTGGCCCTAAGGTCCAGATCCAGACCCACCCAAAGCCTTTCCACCATCTACAAGGCACAAGTCAGGAGTGTGATGGAATTAAGGATGGGCACTAAATGCAGGCCTAGCCAGCCAGCAACGCCCACATCCCATCAATGAATAAAAAAAAACTCCCTAAATATCTCCACCTTTCTCTCCTCCTTTAAGACGCTCCTTAAAACCCATCTCTTTGACCACCACAACAACAACAACAACAACTTGTATTTATATAGCACTTTTAATGCAGTAAAATGTCCCAAGGCGCTTCACAGGAGCAGATGTGAAGGAATAAGCCATATAACCTATTCAGAAAAATACACCATTCTATGAAAGGATTCTGGGCTTATTAAAACATGACAAACTGGGTCTGGAAATCTAGAAACCGAACTATGAAAAAGCTGTGAAAGCATTCTGGCTATAGAGATAAGAAAAGTTGTTGACACTGAATCAATAACCTTATTGAAACAGAAGGTTAAAGGCTCCGGTAGGCTGACCATTTGGAACAAGACAATGGCTCACCTTGTACATGGTGTTCTCATTTACACCTCGTAAAGAAGCACATAAAAGTAAGAAACATCTGCCTTCGTAAAAATGACACCAAGTAAAACGCACCTGCCGTCACACCGTATTTTATGGTAAACTTAGAACACCTACAGAAGAGACATAATTCTGTAATGCTACCAGCTGAGGTGACTGTAAGAATTGCAGGGGTCAGCAGAAAAATGACTAGAGATAATTAGCTTGCATCAGCAGAAAACATTAAAGGAAATACTACTGGAAAAGGGTATAAATATTGAACTCTCAAATGGGATAGTAGACTCGCTTTAAAGGGGCAAAGCGATTCTCGGCTTCAGAGGCGGCTCTGTAAGTCTCCAACTCTTTGTACCTCGAAGATCAAAGGTATTTGATTTTGGTGGATATCCTGAATAAAACTAAGAACTGTAAAACTGTAGCAAAGTTAAGATTTGAGAGTAAGGATCTCTGATAATAGAATTGTAAGCTTTCTCTTTTTGGAACTGTTAATGTTGCAATTGACTCACCAACTATAAATTACATGTCGGTTCTTTAATAAATCTATATATTTTTAGAATTGTCTCACACAAGACTTCTGTATCAAACTCGCGAACTCAATTTCTGTACGCTCTTTGGTGAGGAGTTGCAGAATTCTGGGGGAGTTTGTCGGACTCTCATAATATCCGGAACGTTACAGCTAAACTTATTAAAAGTGCTATCTGGAGGATGGTAACATTTTTCAGGTTGTTCCTTTCCTTTAGGGAGAGGTAGTCCGGACCTTTAGACCCAATTAAGCATCTTTAGGATTTGGCTACCTGAAACTTTAGTTGAAAGTGAACGTCTGAGGAATTTGCCTGATCTGGGGTAGCCCTAAAGGGGCTAGGACGAGTAATTATCCCTTCACAGATATGAAACAAAATTTGACACCGAGCCACATAAGGAGATATTAGGGCAGATAACCAAAAGCTTGGTCAAAGAGGTAGGTTTTAAGGAGCGGCTTAAAGTAAGAAAAAGAAAGACTTGCATTTATATAGCGCCTTTCACGACCACGAAAGGAGGAAAGTGAGGTAGAGAAGCAGAGAGGTTTAGGGAGGGAATTCCAGAGCTTAGGGCCTTGGCAGCTGAAGGCACGACCGCCAATGGTGGAGCGATTAAAATCGGGGGTGCTCAAGAGGCCAGAATTGGAGGAGTGCAGAGATCTCGGAGGGATGTAGGGCAGGAGGAGATTGCAGAGATAGGGAGGGGCGAGGCCGTGCTGGGATTTGAAAACAAGGCCAAGCTTTTAGTCTCCTTCTTTGGCTCGGTGTCAATTTCTGTCTGATCAGGCTCCTGTGAAGCACCTTGGGATGTTTTACTATGTTAAAGGTGCTATATAAATGCAAGTTGCTGTTGAGATGGGATTACTGCCAAATGGGGGAGTGTCGGTACGTTTGCAGGTTAGGAGGGGCTGCAGGAAACCTGCCCGCTAAATGTAGAGACAAACACGCCGCATGGAACGAGACAGATATTTTAGAACAATCAAATAGCATAAATGACAATATGAGACAGTTAATATTTGGAAGTATCTCTCTGCACTTAGCAGTAACTAATTACTAGTATGTGCACAGGCACATAGACAAGCAAAAAAGGACAAGTTACTGGCATATTTATCACAGTAATAATGCAATATTGATCTTGTGTGTTGATAGGGGGGAAAAATAATGTTCCAATCTGCAACAATGTGTTCATGTTAATTAGCACCAGGCTATGAAAATAGAGAGATAAATTTGAATTATTACATAATAAAGTTTTGGATACGCTAATATTTTGCATGAGTTAATATTTACTTCATTAAAGCATTGCCACATGCCTACACTTGTGGTGACGTACAGTTTGGGGCATCCTTCACCAAGACACTGTGAATCTGTGCAACACCTGTACAATTAAAAGCATACGGTAATCATTTTTATCAAGGTTTATCTGGAATGGTGATTGCAGTCATTAGCCAAATGGCCCAGAAATTCGATTAGGCCCGCAAACGGCCGGTGCCACCGCAGGCCGAAGTTAAGGGGCGCGGGCATAAAAAAGAGCGCAGGCAGCACTGGAATATGTCCTGCCTGCTCATTATCATTATCGTGGCGTTCAGCCCAGCGCTTGAATGGCCAAGCAAGGGCTGTGAGGTAGGTTGGGACTCGGGGCCAGGATCAGGGGTCGGGGGGGGGGGGGGGGGAGTGGTAGGGGGGAGGGGGCGAGTGATGGTGGAGGTCGTGGCCAGGATGAGGAGGCAGGTCGTGGCTGGCATTGGGGGGTAGGTCGGGTCTCAGGGCCAGCATCGGCGGTGGCGCGCGGTGGGGGGGGGGAGATCGGAGGGGGCCTGGAGGTCGGAGGGTGAGGCTGGAGATGATAATAAGTTTTCCCACAAGTAAACATGGCTGGCTGCCTCAGACGCAAGCCAAATTTGCAAGAGGGAGCAGGAGTAGGTGTTAGGCCCCTTATTTGAATATGTTAATGGCTTAACGCCTGCTTCAGGCAAAGCTAAACAATGTCTCTTTTGTTGCCCCCTCAGAAGTGGGCAGAAGCGAGGCGGACACCAGTTTTCCACAAAACGGCCGGAGCAGCCAGTGCTAAACCCCTGAATTCCTCAGTCATTATTGTACAATCTGACTTCTGCGGGTTTCTTGGTGGATAAAATATTCTGAGAATTATAATTTATAACACATAACTTCAGAGAGAAGACTGGAGAAGCTGGGATTGTTCTCCTGAGCAGAGAAAGTTGGGGGGGAGATTTAATAGAGGTGTTCAAAAATTCAGAGGCGGGGTGGGGGGGGGGGGGGGGGAGTTTTGCCAGCCCTGGGGAGGCGGGTATGGAGGCGGGACTGCCGGGAAAATGGCAGAAACTGGAGCGGGTGCCGAACCCGCTCCCAACCCGCCTCCGTGCCATCTTCCTGGGAGGCGGGTCCTCGACTCGCGCAGGGACCCGTCTCCCCGAGGCGGGAAGGGGATTAGAGCCAATTAACTGCCGGTTAACAGGCAGTTTTGAGGCTTATCCCTATTTTCCCCTTTCCCGACGGCTGCAAACCTCGCCAGAGTCAGTGAGGCGAGCCATGGGTCTGCGGGGGTGAGAGGGATCGAAAAGTGCGCTGCAGAGGTGAGTGATGGGTGCAAGTGTGGAGAGGTAATTATGAGAGGTGAGTGTAAAGTGTTAGAAAAAGTTTACTTACCTTTGCTTCTTCCTGCAGGCTGCAACCCTTTGGGATCCAGAGGTGCCTCATCTCAACAACAGAGATGACATTCTCAGATGCAGCAGCCTTCTGATTTCTGCTGAGGAGAGAGGTTTTGGTGAGCCTTCAGTACAAGGGCTCACCTTAGAACAGAGATTGTCAGTGCTTTGACAGCTTCTCAAATCTGTCAAACGCTGACAATTCATCTGTCTAAATGTTTTCAACAGATGAAATGTCACACGCTGACGTCATCTGCCATCGGCTTTCCCTTAATTGGCCGGTAAGCCCGTAGGGCGGACTTAACAAGGTCAATCAAGGGAAAATAGCGTGGGTTGGCCAGATGTCACTGGGGACGGGACTGAAACCCGACAAGCAGCAGCCCTGCCCCCAACGCGCCCCCATTGACAAAATCCAGCCCTAAGGGTTTTGATAAGAGTAGATCAGGAGAAACTGTTTCCACTGGCAGGAGGGTCGGTAACCAGAGGACACAGATTGCAGATAATTGCCAGCAAAACCAAAGGGGAGATGAGAAGAATTCTTTTACACAGCGAGCTGTTAAGCTCTGGAATGTATTGTCTGAAAGGGCAGTGGAAGCAGATTCAACAGTAACTTTCAAAAAGGAATTGGATAAATACTTGAAAAGAAAAAAAATCAGGGCTCTGGGGAAAGAGCAGGGGGAGTGGGACTAATTGGATAGCTCTTTCAAAGAGCCGGCACAGGCCCGATGGGCTAAATGGTCTCCTTCTGTGCTGCATGATTCTATGATTCCATTGTATGAATGTACGGCTGCCACAAAAAGACATACAGATTCATGGGCAGCAAAATGATGCTCGTCAGAACTCATTAGAAAACACTGGGGTCTAGAATTTTGGGCCAGGACCATTTTTGGGCATGCATAGGGGGCAGAGTTTGCGCCGCCCCGCTCCTGTACCTGAATGGTGAGGCCCGAGGCTCTCCAGATAGTGGCCTTGGGCCTCATTTCAATGATGCCGGGGAATCGTGAAGAGCCCGCCAGCGAAGAGAAGCGTGGTAATTTGTCGGCCTGCTTCTGTCGCTGAGCTCACCAGCGTACTCTGGTGCCACGGTGCAGCTGCGAACCATCGTGTGCAAACAAAAAACAAAATCCAGAATAAATGCCCATCTGTGCTGCAAGACCACTTGACATAAATGGCACGCAGGTCGCTCAGGTTCCATTCTGTGGTACTGTTGGCGCGCGCTGAATTACATGGCTCATTAGAATCCACAAAACGCTCAATGCCCGAGGACCACGGTTGGGTCGTCTTTGTGCGTTCGACGCTGTGCTGGAGAAATAAATTCAGGGCCTTTGAAGAGGTAATTTTAAAAGCATTACGTCGGATGGGTTAGTTACAAAGACGACAGGTGTTGTTGCTATCAGCTCCAGCCATGGAGAATTCAGCATTGTCATGCACGCTCATATACTTATCTCAAGATATGAATTGGCAAGCTTCTGTATGCAGTCGCACTGATTTGAGGTGAATCTGCCCGTGCGAGCAAGCTGCTTAACGGGGGCAGTCCAATCAACATTCAAGTAGTTGTCACAATAAGCCATTACTGTATAATTGTGAGTCTTGCATCCATTATCATAAAAAAAAATTACCTTTTGCGACAATGTAAACTGACTGAAATTAGATTGCCATTAACACTGGAAAAAGTCAGGTGCAGGATTTGTAGCCTGCACGTGTCAAATTCTAAAGGGAAATTTCTGCCTCCATATGTTCATTGCAGCTGAATTGTTTTATAATGTTACCAAAGTTGTAAGCTCACCAAGCAGGAGCTTAAACATAACTTATCGTTCTGAAGGAACTCTCTTCCCGGTCAGAACGCTGATTTGTAGGAAACTGCGCTTTCCTCGTTGTAGCCTTAGCCTGCACACCCCTCACTGCTCTCAAAATATTTGAATTCATTCTTGAGAGAATCAAGAGTCACGTGAAAATGGGAGACCAGGTGACATGAATCTTGTCATTCATGTGGAAATGACTTATGAAATGATACTGGGCGGCCTGCTGGTGGCGCTGTCCAGGGAGAGTATAAATACTCGGGCATGGGCCCAGCTTGCTCAGGACATTCTTTAACAGGAACTAGTGAAGGACACAACTAGATCTCCATGTTGAAAAACAGTTGATTAAAGCCTTGTTTAATACTCAGACCAAGTGCCTAGTAGTTTTCCAACGTCACTAAGGTTATTTTGGAGCCTGTTTGGGGCTGCTTTAACCCCGTCAGGCTTGATTGGCCGAGAGCTGAACTTTGAAGCTGGTTCTTAAGCCTGTTAAAGCGCAAGATTTTTAATGTTGCTCTCATCTCCAAAATGGATGGGGGGTAGCATGGGGGCAGAAGAAAGAAAAATATATTTTCAAGTTGCTAAATGTATGAAGAATGAAGAACAGTTTGTCCTTATTTACTCTATCAAACCCTTCATGATTTTGAACACCTCTATCAAATCTCCTCTAAGTCTTCTGTGCTCTAAGGAGAACAACCCCAGCTTCTCCAGTCTCTCCACGTAGCTGAAGTACCTCATCCCTGGTACCATTCTAGTAAATCTCTTCTGCACCCTCTCCAAGGCCTTGACATCCCTGCTAAAGTGTGGTGCCCAGAATTGGACACGATGGGGGCGATTTTTGTCAGCGCTGGGGAGGCGGGTTTGGAGGCGGGACTGCCAGGAAAATGGCAGAATCTGGGGGCGGGTACCCATCCCGCCCCCAACCCGCCTCTGTGCCATCTTCCCAGGAGGCGGGTACCCGACCCGTGCTGGGAGCTGCCTCCCCAAAGCGGGAAGTGGATTAGTGCCAATTAAGTGCCTGTTAACAGGCAGTTTTTTGGAGAATCCCTATTTTCAGCCCTGAAGTGTGGGCTTCCCGACAGCTCCGATCCTCGCCAGGGTCAGCTAGGTGGACCGTCGGTCTGCGGGGGTTGGAGGGGTCGAGATGTCCGGTGTGCAGGTGAGTGATGGGTGCATGTGTGGAGAGGTGAGTGTAAAGTGTTTTAATAAGTTTTACTTACCTTTTACTTCTTCCTGCATGCTTCATCCCTTCAGGTCTCGGGAGTCCCTCATCTCACTGGCACAGAAAGCAGAATGACCGCTGAACTGTCAAAAGCTGCAGCTTCTGCTTTCTGCTAAGGAGAGATCTCTAACTGAGCCTGAGTGGAAGGACTCAACTTAGAGGACAGATTGTCAGTGTTTGACAGCTTCACAGAGCCGTCAAACGCTGACATTTCATCTGTCAAAAGCTCTTGACAGATGAAACGTCACTCGCTGACATCACCAGTAACCGACTTTCCCTTAATTGGCCTGCTGAGCCCGCTGGGCGGGCTTAACAAGGTCAATCAAGGGAAAATAGCGTGGGTTGGCCACAAGTCGATGGAGGCGGGACTAAAACCCGACAAGTGGGAGTCACGCCTCCAAAAGCTCCCCACTGAGAAAATCCAGCCCATTACTCCAGCTGAGGCCTAACAAGTGATTTATAAAGGTTCAGCATAACTTCCTTGCTTTTGTACAATATGCCTCTATTCATAAAGCCAAGGATCCCGTATGCTTTTTTAACAGGCTTCTCAACTTGTCCTTCCACCTTCAAATATTCGTGTACACGCCCCCCAGGTCTCTGGTGCTGCACCCCCTTTAACATTGTACCATCTAGTTTCTCTCTGACCTGCTTGATCTCCTGCTCTGTCATTGGAGAAAGAAAGGGGACAGAACAAGTGGAAGAGAAGCTGAGACAAAAAAGACCGACGAGCAGAAAACAGAGAGATTATTACAGGAAGAGAGAAATGCATTTGTTCCTCTGCCTGTGAGCAATGCCATAGGATATTGGGCAGTTTACATAGACAAGTGGAGGAAGAAACATTGGAATCATTTAAGAAACAATTGGATGCTGTAATGGTGATGGGGGGTGGGAACGTTAAGAATTTTGGATGGACGAATTAAAATGGACCGAGTTGCCTTCCTCATCTGTAATTATCTCGTGATAAACGCACATTTGGATAAATAAGTACGATAACTGCCATTCTCGCTCAGGTTATCTTTAATAAAACAGAACGTAGCAGTAAAGGTGCCCGGGCACTTTGTTTTCAACCTCATCTGGTCAAAGGCTGCATAACCTTTACATGCCGCTGTCAGAAAAATTGCAAGAGGGTGTAGGCAAAATATATTGTGGATATAAAATGCGGCATTAAATGATTGAACTGGACGAGATAAAACACCTATATCGTCAATAGATTGATGACTGAAATGTTTGCCCACCATCCCTCTTTCCCATTCGGATCCTCATATCAACAGCCGTGGGCTAAAACACGCAAGTGCAATCTCGACACTGCTGTGCGGAATTGGCATAACTTGATGATTACATTTGGTGACAGAATGCCAAACCAGCGCAGCACATATCTACGCATCGCACTGCTGTTTATCACAAAAATGCTTCCTTCACGTTGCCCCGCGTGCTGTAAATGTAGATTTATTCTGATGCTGAATCCCACTTGCCCCCACCAGTGATTGATTGAGCTATCCATAATCATCATCTAATAATCGGGCTGCGACAATGCAGCATTTCTTCACACAGAGAGATAACATGCTGAGGTGATTTCAATCTTGGCAACAAGGAGGAGCAGAAATAGACAGATGCACAAAAAAAAAACAAGAAAAATACGACACTTGCACTTTTTTGTGCCTTTTTTTTTACGACAGCATTGCACCCGAGGCTGCTTCTGGCCAGGTCGCTATAATCCTGCAGGCCATTTTATCTGAAGATACGTTCGGGGCACTGAGCCAATGGCGTTTGCTGAGTGCCGGTTTCATTGGGAGTTTTGACCCTTCAAAGACGAGGCATGCTGACAGAGATAGAAACAGATCCCCTCTGGCTACCCGATCGCTTGGCACTGGCTAGCAGCAGTCCAAAGGGGCCCAGGCGTGTGGGCAGTTAAAAAATCGCCCAGGCATCAAACCCACTCTGGACCCATCAGGAGCTGACCTGAATGGATTTATACCTCAGGTGGCTAAGGCACCCACCCAAAGCCATGGGGGTCTTTTTTAGCACGTACATGTTGGGTCTGTCAGCCATGGCTCAGTTGGTAGCACTCTCGCGTTTGAGTCAGAAGGTTTTTTTTTTATTCGTTTATGGGATGTGGGCGTTGCTGGCAAGGCCAGCATTTATTGCCCATCCCTAATTGCCCTGGAGAAGGTGGTGGTGAGCCACCTTCTTGAGCCGCTGCAGTCCGTGTGGTGAAGTTACTCCCACAGTGCTGTTAGGGAGGGAGTTCCAGGATTTTGACCCAGCGACGATGAAGGATTGGCGATATACTTCTAAGTCAGGATGGTGTGTGACTTGGAGGGGAACTTGGAGGTGATGGTGTTCCCATGTGCCTGCTGCCCTTGTCCTTCTTTGTGGAAGATGTCGCGGGTTTGGAAGGTGCTGCCGAAGAAGCCTTGGCGAGTTGCTGCAGTGCATCTTGTAGATGGTGCACACTGCAGCCACGGTACGCCGGTGGTGGAGGGAGTGAATGTTTAAGGTGGTGAATGGGGTGCTGATCAAGCGGGCTGCTTTGTCCTGGATGGTGTCGAGCTTTTTGAGTGTTGTTGGAGCTGAACTCATCCAGGCAAGTAGAGAGTATTCCATCACACTCCTCACTTGTGCCTTGTAGATGGTGGAAAGGCTTTGGGGAGTTAGGAGGCGAGAATACCCAGCCTCTGACCTGCTCTTGTTGCCCGAGTATTTATGTGGCTGGTCCAGTTAAGTTTCTGGTCAATGGTGTTGATGGTGGGGGATTCAGTGATGGTAATGTCATTGAATGTCAAGGGGTGGTGGTTAGACTGTCGCTTGTTGGAGATCGTCATTGCCTGGCACTTGTGTGGCGCGAATGTTACCTGCCACTTATCAGCCCAAGCCTGAACATCGTCCAGGTCTTGTTGCATGCGGGCATGGACTGCTTCATTATCTGAGGAGTTGTGAATGGCGCTGAACACTGTGCAGTCATCAGCGAACATCCCCATTTCTGACCTTATGTTGGAGGGAAGGTCATTGATGAAGCAGCTAAAGATGGTTGGTCCTAGGACACTGCCCTGAGGAACTCCTGCTGTGATGTCCTGGGGCTGTGATGATTGACCTTCAACCATCACAAACATCTTCCTTTGTGCTAGGTATGACTCCAGCTAGTGGAGAGTTTTCCCCCTGATTCCCATTGACATCAGTTTTACTAGGGCTCCTTGATGCCACACTTGGTCAAATGCTGCCTTGTCGTCAATGCAGTCACACTCACTTCACCTCTGGAATTCAGCTCCTTTGTCCATGTGTGGACCAAGGCTGTAATGAAGTCGGGAGCCGAGTGGTCTTGGCAGAACCCAAACTTGTCATCAGTGAACAGGTTATTGGTGAGTAAGTGCCGCTTGATAGCACTGTCGATGACACCTTCCATCACTTTACTGATGATTGAGAGTAGACTGATGGGGTGGTAATTGGCCGGATTGTTTGTGTGTTTAACTCCTGCTCCAGAGCCTTGAGCACAAAAATCTAGGCTGACACGCCAGTGCAGTACTGAGGCAGTGCTGCACTGTCAGAAGTGCTGTTTTTCAGATAAACTCATGTGGTGGATGTAAAAGATCTCATGGCACTATTTTGAAGAGGAGCAGGGGAGTTATCCCTGGTGTCCTGGCCAATATTTATCACTCTATCAACACAGAAAAACAGATTATCTGGTCATTTTCACATTGCTATTTGTGGGAGCTTGCTGTGCACAAATTGGCTGCCGTGTTTCCTGTATTACAACACTGACTACACTTCAAAAAGTACTTAATTGACTGTAAAGCACTTTGGAACGTCCTGCAAGTGTGAAGGATGCAGTATAAATACAAGTCTTTCTTTCTTTTTTCTTGATGATGTCATCGGGACCCGACTGCAATTTTTACTCGGAGGCCTGAGCAGGAAACGCCAGTTGGTTTCCCACCAGGCCAAACCAGCACGAGAGTGGATCGGAGCCACTCGGGACCCATAAAGGTAAGTCTGACATTTTTCTTTCCTCCTGGGGCCAGGAGGAGCCGGTCCCACAAGGATATATTAGGCACCGCACACGCTCGCCCCCGCTGCATTTCACCCTCCTCCCCCATTTAGGACAGAGATGAGGAGGAATTTCTTCACCCAGAGAGTGGTGAACCTGTGGAATTCTCTACCACAGAAGGCAGTTGAGGCCAATTCATTAAATATATTCAAGAAGGAGTTAGATATATTTCTTAAGGCTAAAGGGATCAAGGGATATGGGGAGAAAGCAGGGACAGGGTACTGAATTTGGATGATCAGCCATGATCTCATTGAATGGTGGAACAGGCTCGAGGGGCCGAATGGCCTACTCCTGCTCCTATCTTCTATGTTTCTATATTTCTCCAATCGCGGGGATCCCCACGGGAAAGACGCGGCAGCCGATCTCGTGGATTTACCTGCTTAGCGGGTGGCCTCTGGGCCATAGAAATCTCCACCACTTCCCGCCGGCAACGGGTGGGAAGTCGATCGACGACATTTTAAATGAGGCCCAGGAGTTAAAATCTCCCGGGCCGCGGATCCGGTGAGCTTTGAACCCACGTCAAAACTCACCCGCTACAAACTGGCCCCCACTGAAAATCGGGGACCCAAACCTTTGGACTTTGTCTCAAAACTGCCCAACGAGCTGCTTATGCAGTCTTCCAACATAATCTATTTGATAACTTAACACGTCCCTATCCCCTCTCGCAGTCCTTAAGCGTTAGCATTTGGCATGGTGGAAAACCATTAAACTGCACAGCATATGTACCTTCTACATGTTGATCTCACTGAAATCAGGCTGCGTTTCACAAAGGAATATGTGCCATTGGCTTTAATTGCATGGCATGAGTAATGTAATTTAAAGCACGGCCAAAATTGCTGCTATTAATATTGCTGGAGGGAAACAGCCTGGTCTTAATTGGAAGGACTTTGGCAGAGTCAGTGGTAAATCTCAGATCTCTCGTACAACAGAATCCAAGCTATGGACAGATTGGGCCCTATGATAAATCTTAAGCAAACAAATTTAATACTGAAGAATTTAATGGTTCCAGACCGTTCTTTTTGAACAAAGGCCTTGTGAAAAATTGAACGCTTAAAGGCACATTGTATTCAGGCACAACAACATTTCAGCATTTCAAAGTATTCACAAAATCAAAATATGTTTGGTTTCAGTGAATACTGTAAAATAAGTTATTTATTGTGTACCTTGGTTAATGATATGTTCGAATAGAGGACAGAGTAAAAATAACTTGCAGCAGTTTTCCCAATTACAAGAGTGGGCAACCGGGTATTTAGGAATCTGCTCACCAGGAGTAAGTTCTAGTCTAAGTACGAGACAATGAAAGGAGGCAAGTAGGCAATGTAAGGGGAGGGGAACATCTTGGAAAGACGAGCCATAGAAATAATTAAGCTCAATAACAGAAATTACAAAAGGAGAGGGAATGTAATTTCCTCCAGCTGCCACTGAAGACATCATCTTCAGCCTCCACCACAAACTCTGTACCCTTGCCACTGATTCCGCGCCCCCACCCCCCCCTCCCCAGCCACTGTCTCAGTTTGTAACCTCGGCCTCCCGTTCAACCCCGAGCTGAGCTTCCGACCCTATATCCTCTCTCATCACAAAGACCGCCTCCTTAAAGCTGCCTGTCTCAGACCATCTGCTGCCGACACCCTCGTCGATGCCTTTGTCACCTCCAGACTTGACGGGAGGGTCATTTTCAACTCTGACCCCCCTGGGAGACGATAGCCTGGTGGAGTGGAATGTACCCATCCGCCCTTCGTAGTTCCCACCTGATGCTCATCCTATTGAACTCAATGAAACAAAAATCAGGCGGGTTCTACAAAGGGTGGACAACCTGCTCCGCCGGGTTACCACCTAGGGGCAAAGTTGTAAATCACCTCTGGCTTTTCTAATGTTCTCCTGGCAAGGCTCCCAAACTCCAACCTTCATAAACTCCACTCATCCAAAACTCTGCTGCTTGTCTTGGTCACATCTCCTGATATCTCCTCCTTTGCCTCGGCTTCAATATTTTCCTTCTGCCCCTATGAAACGCCCTGGGATGTTTTTTCCCCATTGAGCGCGATATTGAAATGCAAACCGCTGTTCGTTGAGGGAGAAACATTGGCGAGGCCACCAGGAGAACTCCCTGTTCTTTTTCAAATAATGCCATGGTATCTTTTACGTCCAACTGACCTGCCAAAGGGAGCCTCGATTTAAGGTCTCACTGTGACGTATCCATCAAGGCAGCGGTCCCTCAGCACTGCACTAAAGCGTCAGCTGACAGTGTTGCTCAAGCCCTGGAGTGAGGCTTGAACCCGCAATCTGCTGACTCAGAGGCGCGAGAGCATCCACTGAACCAAGCTGACACCAAGCTGTTAAGAGACAAAAAAAAGAGATCTTCTCATGGGGCTGAAGGGGACATTTAGTGGGTACTTTACCTTGGTTTTTTCACAGAAGTGTGCGATAATTGGAATGGTCCAAGAGGAGAAGGTGGAGCAATTAGATAGGATAACTGCAGTGAAGGAAGTGGTGCTGAAAATCTGATGGCATGCTGAGGTAGCCAGCACAGACTTGCAAAAGGCAAGTTCTGCCTGATAAGCTTAACAGGGAGGAAATGACATTGTGCATTCATAAAGAAAATGCAATATGTGTTGCGTATATAAATTTTAAAACGGCATTTGATAAGGTGTCACATGGGAAGCTTGTCACTAAAATTAAGATGCACAGCACTGAAGAGATAAAGGCACTGGGCCCTGATGGCATGCATTCTGAAATGCTGAGGGGAATCAGAGAGGAAATAGCTGAGGCTTTGAGCACAATATTTGAAACACCCTTGGATATGGAAGCTGTGCCAGAAGATTGGAGAGTTGCCTGAGTAACACCTTTATCTTGGTTGGGGCGGGGAGTGGGGGCGCAATCAGTCTATGAGTCAATAATAAGGCTGACCTTAAACCTCTTATTGATTGCTTCTTCCTCTTCCCTGAGCCAGTATAATTGGCCAGCTATGGCACTTTGGAATAGAGGAAAAAAAACTGCATGTCTGCAGGCAATATTGGAGATCTAATGCACAGCACCATAAATATAAGATAGTCACCAATAAATCCAAAAAGGGAATTCAGGAGAAACTTCTTTATCCAGAGTTGTGAGAATGCAGAACTTGCTGCCATAATTTTTCCTGTTGTCCTATTAGAAAAGATTGAACAAGCTGGGGCTCTTTTCTCTAGAAAAGAGAAGACTGAGGGGGGGGGGGGTGAACTGATAGAAGTCTTTAAAATTATTGAAGGGTTTGATAGGTTAGACGTAGAGAAGATGTTTCCACGTATGGGGCAAACTAGGGGCCATCAATATAAGATGGTCACTAATAAAGCCAATAGAGAATTCAGGAGAAACTTCTTTACCCAGAGAGTGGTGAGAATGTAGAACTCGTGGAGTGGTTGAGGCGAACAGCATAGATGCCTTTAAGGGGAAGCTAGATAAGTACATGAGGGAGAAAGGAATAGAAGGATGTGCAGATAGTGTTACACAGATACACAGGGGGAATTTTAACCCCCAAACATGGGTGGGTTTGCGTCAGGTGGGATGTAAAGTGTTAAAAATCTCAAACCTGAACCCAACCCGCCTCGAACCCGCCCCCTTCTGGTTTCAACGGAGGTGGTACAGGGAGTGGGTGACCAATTCGCTCCCAGGTGGTGACTGGCTCATTTAAATATTATAATGAGGCTGCGTGCCTCTGATTTTTTCTCGATTTTAGGTTTAACCCTGGTCGGCCGGGTTTCCCAGGCCTCAGGAAACCCGGCAGCTAAAGGGAGATGAGGACTGCTGGATCCTGCAGGTACGTGCCTTTCCAGCACTGATTGTGGGCCAAGAGGAGCAGGAGTGCTTTCCCCTGGCCCCCGCCCCCAAAGCTTTCCTGTAAATCACTCCCGCAATCGGTTAACCACTCCCCCCATCCCCCTCCCCGCTGAGATTTGACCCCTGCCCATCCCCGAGCCAAGAGATCTCCCCCGAGCAACAATCTCCCACTGACCGAGCCTTTCCGATCCCTTCATCCCTCCTCTGCGCTCCCCGGCTGCGGCTTCCGATCTCCCCCCTGACCCTTGTGATCGCCGCCCCCCCCGCCACCCCCAGAATCCGATCTCCCCCACTCTGACCTCCCACCACCTTATGGTTTTCTAGCTCAAACACCCACCCCCACTTCGGCCTCTGGTCTCCCACCTCGGCCTCTGGTCTCCCCACCTCCGGCCTCTGAACTTCCCTCTTCTGGCCTCTGAACAACCACCACCCCACCCCCCCCCACACTCCTGGCCTCCGATCTCTCTTCCCCTCCAGCCTCCGATCTCCCCCTCACCCCCCCCAGCCTTTCCGATGCCTCCCTCCCTCATCTCTGCTCCTCAGCTGTGGCCTGGTGCGAAAGGCCTGCCTGCCCAACAGCCAGCCAGTCTCTCAATCTGGCTGGCTGTGGCTGGGAAACGGAGACAATAAATGTTAATCAGGTCCTGCCGTTAAATTCGGAAGGACCTGACCAGAATGCAAAACAACCCCTGCCTCACCCCCAACCCACCATCCACCCCACTCCCGCAAATATCGGGGCCATAGAGTCTACACACAGTAACAGGCCATTCGGCCCAACTGGTCTATGCTGGTGTTTATGCTCCAAATGAGCCTCCTTCTCCCCTACTTCATCTCACCCTATCAGCATATCCTTCTATTCCTTTCTCTTTCATATTCTTATCTAACTATTTGCCTCAACTACTCCCTGTGGTAGCGCGTTCCACATTTGAACCCTCTCCGGTTAAAGAAGTTTCTCCTAAATTTCCTATTGGCTTTATTAGTGACTATCTTATACTCATGACCTCTAATTTTTGATTGCCCCACAATTGGAACCATTTTCTCTATGTCTACCCTATCAAACTCTTTTATTATCATAATAATGACCTCGATTCGGTCACTCCTCAGCCTTCTCTTTTCCAGAGAAAAGAGCCCCCCAGCCTGTTCAGCCTTTCCTGATAGTATAGTGGGAGGAGGCTCATGTGGAGTCCAAACACTGGCATCGACCAGTTGGGCTAAACGACCTGTTTCCGTGCTGCGAATTTGATGTAATTCTACGTAACCTACGTGTAAATTAATGGCTTTGACAAGAAGGGTTATGACGTGTAAAGTGCTGCATGAGGATTAGCAGTATGTTAGAAGGTTAATTTTACGGGGTAGTGCTGGTTGAGACGTGATAATGATGGGGCAGGGAGGAGAAATAACGTTGAAAATGGTTCAATGTTGAGGGTTTAATTGATGAGGTTTTTGCTCATTGCACTGCAACCAAACATTTACAGGCAATGCTCATTTCTGTAAGACCACCCCCCCGCCACCCCAGCCGAGGATGGCTGAGCGAGAAAATGCTTTTGCATATTGTAAAGCGGAGAACAGATTCAGTACCCAATAGGTTAAGATTTATGTCTGTCACTGCTCTGTTGAACCCCTGTTGAAGATTGATGGCACAGGTAAGCAAAAATATCTACATGACTTATTGCAGTGTTACCGGAGGCAGTTTGTGATTTATAGTGAATACACAAATAGGAACTACTTGCCCGCTTCCGTGATTCAGACTGCTGTGAAAGCCACCACTTCAGTCTATCAATCAATCATGAGCAGATGTACAAGACTAGAATGAAAGCACCAGCTCCTCCAGTAGCCGTGACTCCAGTCTCTACACTGTTTGTACTTGTAATGCGACACAGGTTGTAAAACGAGTTTATCTGCGCACATACACTCCACCTTCATATATTATCAGGATCTTCGAACTCGCAAGTGCGGCGACTAATCTATGACATGCAGAAAGAGCAGTAATGGTATCATTATTTTCCTTTCGCGCAGGTGTCTTCTTGTCTGTTGTGACCAGATTAGAGGAGTAGAGAGAATAACTGGCGGCATGTGACATTAATGTTGCTTTTTTTCCCTTGGATTAAGTATCAGGAAAAATATATAAGGGGAAAAATGGGTATCAGGCAGTTTCAATTTGAGGCAGAATGCGTAAGAATACAAAATAACGTTGGCAAAGAGTAGCTGGCTGGCACACGTGTGATGGGCTGAATGGCCTCCTCCTGCGCTTTGATTTCTAGGATTCTACGACCAGTCCAATTAGGAACTGAAAAAAGTCATCAACACATTTTCTTAAGTAAGTTTGGGATTATCACAACATGCATGGCTGTGCTTCCAACATTTAAACATTGAATGATACTTTAGGATGAACAAAAAGCACACTGCAACAAGGACGGTGTCATGTGGTGTGTTCATACAATCATAGACATTTACGGCACAGAAGGAGGCCATTCGGCCCAGCGTGTCTGTGCCGGCCGAAAAAGAGCTATCCAGCCTAATCCCACTTTCCAGCTCTTGATCCATAGCTCTGTAGGTTACGGCACTTCAAGTGCATATCCAAGTACTTTTTAAATGTGATGAGGGTTTCTGCCTCTACCACCCTTTCAGGCAGTGAGTTCCAGACCCCCACCACCCTCTGGGTGAAAACATTTCTCCTCAACTCCCCTCTAATCCTTCTACCAATTACTTTAAATCTATGCCCCCTGGTTATTGACCTCTCTGCTAAGGGAAATAGGTCCTTCCTATCCACTCCTATCCAAGCCCCTCATAATTTTATGCACCTCAATTAAATCTCCCCTCAGCCTCCTCTGTTCCAAAGAAAACAACCCCAGCCTATCCAATCTTTCCTCATAGCTAAAATTCTCTAGTCCAGGCAACATCCTCGTAAATCTCCTCTGTACCCCCTCTAGTGCAATCACATCCTTCCTGTAATGTGGTGACCAGAACTGTACGCAGTGCTCTAGCTGTGGCCTAACTAGTGTTGACTCATATAATCATTCAATTTGCTCCTGTAAACACTTCCAATGCGAGAGATTTGGAGGTGTGATGTAAAATTCTATACAAAGGGTGAAACCTACCGCGTAACATACACGTGATTAAGTCATGGCTGTGTTACCTCTGGTTCAAGTCAACGGCTCTGAGAGGGCATATTAGTGTACAAATGCTTAGCGCATTAGCCTGAAATTCCTCTCGTTTTGACTGAAGTGTTGACCTATTTAAAATAAATAGATTAATTCCTCTGCTAAGATGTGCAAAAAAGAGTTTCAGATGAAAAAGAAAAAGACTTGCATTTATATAACGCTTTTCACGACCACTGGATGTCCCAAAGCACTTTACAGCCAATGAAGTACTTCTTTTGAGGTGTAGTCACTGTTATAATGTAGGAAACGTGGCAACCAATTTGCGCACAGCAAGCTCCTAGAAACAGCAATATGATAATGACCAGATAATCTGTTTTTGTGATGTTGATTGAGGGATAAATATTGTCCAGGACACCGGGGAGAACTCCCCTGCTCTTCTTCGAAATAGTGCCATGGGATCTTTTACGTCCACCTGAGAGCGCAGACGGGACCTCAGTTTAATGTCTCATCCGAAAGACGGCACCTCCAACAGTGCAGCGCTCCCTTGGTACTGCACTGAAGTGTCAGCCTAGATTTTTGTGTTCTCGTCTCTGTAGTGGGAATTAGAATCTACGAACCTTCTGACTCTGAGGCGAGAGTGCTACCCACTGAGCCACGGCTGACACTAAGGCCGCGATTTTACCGGCGCTCAGAGAGGCGGGTCAGAGGTTAAAGTCCTATTGATTGACGGCAGGTCCCGAACCCACCGTCAACCTTCCTCCAAACAGCTTTCCCAAGTGTCGGGTCCCCGATTTGCGAATGGACCTGACACCTCGCGGCGGGAAACGGATTAAAGGCAATTACTTGCCTATTAACAGGTACTTGTCAGCAGTTTTCAGCCTGTTTTTCAATTTTCCCACTTCTGGGTCGGGTTTCCCGATGTTCGGACACCACGCCAGGTAAGTGTAGCATGTTGTGAATCTGGTGTAATGTTTGTGGAATGATGACAGCTCCAGAAGTGGTGTGAAGGATGCAATGTCGCACATGGTGAGTTTCAGAGCAATGAAAATGTTGGTTACTGCATTAGATTTCTTTAGCTTACAAGTTTTAAAATCTAACTATATGTCCAGTGCTGCCTCATTGGGAGAACCTCTCTCACCAGTGACAGATCGCTTCTGTCATCTCACCTGCAGCTACCATCTATTCCAGCATATGGAGGGAGTCATTGGAAAGCCTGGGTGCAAAAGGTCACCTTTGTGCAGTGATTGTCAGTGTTTTTAGCACCTCAATGCTGTCAAACACTGAAAAATCAACTGTCAAAATAAAATTGTGCATGGTCCCTTTAAGGAAACTGGCAGATGACACGTCATCAAATGATGTCATCAGACTCGCTTCCTGTTAATTGACCAGTAAGCCTGCGGGACAGGCTTAACAAGGACAATTAAGGGAAAATCACGTCTGTGGAGCGGAGGCAGCTGGGGGCGGGACTGGAACCCGGAAACCAGCTGACCCGCACCCATCCCGACACCGAACGCAAAATCGCGGCCTAAGTGTTACGCTGGTATCCCACAGAGTAAATTCAGGGTCAGAGAGTTGTCTAAGTGTCACAGCAGACTGAGACATCTGTTTCCAGACAAACAAAATGATGACGGTCGAAGTTCATCAATGTAGGGATTGACCTGCTGGTTGTGCACGGAGTCCGAGAGGGATAGTGAGGTTGTGTGATGTGGGTTGGGTCCTGATGGCATGTGGACATTATAGAAGCTACAGTGTGGAGCCTGGGCTGCAGATTGGGGGTTGTCTTGTCATTTGTTGGATTGCTGACAGGTAGTAGCAGCATGCTTGTGAGGTACTTGTTATGTAATAGTTTCACAAGTTGAATAATTAAATCGTTGTATTTTGTACCCAAACTGTATCTCCTGCCCTTTTAACAAAAGGTCAAGTTTCAGCAATCTTCAGAGTGACTTATCTGAAAGTGTTAGCTAGCAGGACACTCTTATAGTTGGTAATAATATAAAAGCAACAACTACATATATAAGGGTTAATTTATAAAATGTAAATTAGTAGAGAGATTACAAACTATTTAGCATAGTTTAAAATCTAATGTAAAAATACATTTATTGGTTATTTATTTGCTTTTTTATATCTTGTTCTTTATTTTCTTGTTCACTTACTGATTACAGGAAACTTTGTGCTATCCGGCACCCACGGGACCGAGCTGCTGCCGTTGCCTCAAAACTTCCGGATAGACCAGCGTCAATGTTATCAGATACGGAGCTTTTCATCTCCGTATCTGACCACAAAGACTGTCGCTTAGCAACAGCTTGTCAACACTGGGCCCGTGGCTTGGAAGCGTCTCTGAAGCTGTTGCTAAGCTACAAAGACGCTTTCCAGTGCCCGGCTGTTAAAAAAAATGCTAGGGGATGGAAAAAAAAACTAACAAAAACGGCTGCTGATTTCTGCCGTTAGCTCAAAGTTGCCGGACATTCAACCTCCGGATAGCACAAAGTTTCCTGTAATACATTAATTTGCCAGTTTAAACCTCAAACAAGGTGTCATACTGCTTCTCAAAGACAAGAGGGGATCCTGCGGATGCACAGGATGGAACTCGTAGCTAAAGCAATCTAAAGGCATTTCTTCTGCTTGTTTTCCTGGGCCAATTATCAAACGTACCAGATATCAGGGCATGCATTAACACCCACGAGAATGTAAGGGTTAAGGTCTCATATTGGAGAGCAGCGTGAAACCCAGACCAAGAAATGATATAAATAAAGAGAAACTGTTTCCAATGGCTGAAGGGCCGAGAACCAGAGGGCACAGATTTAAGGTGATTGGCAAAAGAACCAGAGGTGACAGGAGGAATTGTTTTTTTAATGCAACGAGTGGTTGGGATTTGGAACGCACTGCCTGATAGGGTAGACACAGATTCAATAGCAGCCTTCAAAAGGGAATTGGATAAATACTTGAAGGAGAAAAAATTGCAGGGATATGGGGAAAGAGCGAGGGAGTGGGACTGACTGGATTGCTCTTCGAAAGAGCCGGCACAGACTCGATGGGCCAAATGGCCTCCTTCTATACTGTACTATTCCATGATTGTATGATATCTCAAGTAAAAAGACTCATGAATGTCACAGCAACAATGTCAGATCCTGGTTATGTAATAGTTTCAAAAATGTAATAAAACTGAGCTGCGTGATAGGGTGGTTGTGATTATGTGTGCTTACTAGCCTCGCCCATTCCATCTCCCCCCATCTGCAACAAATGCCAATATGCAATTTGGCCTTCAGAGCAAATTTATTGTCCTAGCAACTGGAATTTGATCAGCTGATGCAGCAGTCAATTTGAGGTGGTCAAAAAAAAGTAATTCTATGAAAATGTGATAGCGCAGTCAATTGTAAAAATGAAGTCGATGACAGGTGGAACATTTGCATCAAGGCTTTCATTCTCAGCAGGGGCGTTCATTATAATCTCCTATTTACAATTAAATTTTCAGAACACTGTCAATATGATTCGGCCTTAATAACTATGGAGTAATGGCAGTAGGTACCCACAATAAGAAAGTCCTGAATAGAATGATGTTGCCACATTTGAAGTAGAATCAATAAGCAAATTACCTGGACTTCAGTAAAGAATAGTGCCTGAATGAAAAGCCTGGATATCAATAGAGTCATGCGGGATACAAATCACAGTCATATCAGGAGGTATACTCTCTGCTCTTTCATTTCCATTAAGGCCGTATTTCCATTTAATTCTCAGCAAGGACCAAACATAAACTACAGTAATCTGTGTTATTGGATTGTTATGGTTTTCACCCAGCTTCTTGATTGAAATGGCTCAATTTCATTAAGCTACACACCTGGGATCAAGAAAAAATTGTCTCACTGTCTCCTAATGTTCTGTGAAGGTCTCCCATTGACCGAAAGTCTGCTATGCTAAAATAGTTTGACGAGAAACTTCCAACACCATTCGTCCACAAGCTACTCGTCCCTAGTAAGTGGCTCAAGGGTCAGGACCTGCCCTGGGGGCAAAAAAACAATGGAGGGACGAATCTTCGGCCACGAAAGCGGAGTTGGATTTACTGGTGTAGTCACGGACACCAATCTCCCAGAATCGGAATTAAAAAAGGTTTCAATGTTAAAAGCAGCTTTAGGTTGTCCAAGCAACGCTATGGATTGGTTACGTGGTCCATAATGGTAAGATGTTCTGGACCTTGGCAGGTATTTCTGAATGCAGAGATTTGGGTACAATATGTTGAACTAAGATAGATCAATCTGGTTAGTACGAAACCTGATCTGCTCATCTTGTCCAAGAAAATAAATCTGAGGTAGCTGACAGCAGCTCAATGAAGAACGTTCTCTTCAATTTCTTCAAAGTCCTTTGGGAAGTACTACGGCTGCAAGCAATAGGGACATTATCAAACATGGAACAGTTATTGCAATTGGTTTCAACAGCACCACGGCAGAAAGGGTACGAGGTATTTTTAAAAAGTAGCACAGATTGTAGGTCACAAATACTTTTCTTGAGGAAATATTTCCATAATGAATAACTGGGACTTGAATCTGTTTTATGGACAGGTGAAATATAGTCTTCTTCTGACCTAGATCTTCTGCTTTAAGTTAGCTTAATTTTAAAGAAGTGTACTTCATGTTGAGGAATAATACATGAAACAATGAGTAAGATACCAGGGTGTCATTAACTTATGCTAGCATTTGCGATTATTCTGACAGCAAATGAAAAACTAAACCAATCTGCCCCAAAACATAATGAATGAGTTAGTAATCTGGTCTTAAACATGAAATACAATTAGGGGTCAAAAATTCTCTTCCCATCAACAGTCCAAAAATTGGTGCAAAGTTGGATATCAACAGGCCCAACTTACATCCACCTGCAAAATTAAACTACTTCTTCCTTTGGTAGTCAAGGCGACCAAAGAATATTTAAGGTGCAGGAAACTCTCTTTTAACTGGCACCTTTTTATCCGGAAATCTCTCTTAACCGGCAAAATTCAGTAGTAGATTCAGGTAAGTTTTACTATATATTAGTGGCCGTGTAACCGGGGTTCCTGCACCTGTGGCCATGTAACCGGGGTTCCTGCACCTGTGGCCATGTACGGGGCTCTCGTACCTTGGGAAGTATACCTCTCTGTAATCCGGACTTTTTGATCAATCGGCACCACGCCGGTCCCGTCGGTGCCGGATAAAAAAGAGTTTCCTGTACCATTGAAAATTCAATGAGAACATACTTGTACAGCAGCTACATTGGTCATTCTGTGAGTGAGGAGTTCACAAGGTGAAAAGACACAGACAGTAATTTTACAGTAGTTTCCATTCTTCCCCATTTTGTTGTTTTTGGAGGAGGGGGATGATTGAACTGGCGAAAGACAGGAGCGCGATCTCCTGTCTCATTGGAGACTGGAGGAGAAGAGACCACTAGCAGGTAAAGCAAGAGTTGGCTAACACTAACTGGCTTTCTTCTGCTTAAGCAGTCCCTCGGAACCGAGGATGACTTGCTTCCACATTTAAAATGAGTTCTCAGGTGACTGATGATTCCAATGCGGGACCTACAGTCTCTGTCACAGGTGGGGCAGACGGTGGTTGAAGGGGCGGGTGGGTGGGGTGCTTGGGTTGACGTGCACTCCTTGCTTCCGCTTGCTCCCAGCGAAGAGACTCGAGGTGTTTGGCGACTTCCCGGATGCTTCTCCTCCACTTTGTGTGGTCTTGGGGCAGGGATTCCCAGGTGTCGGTGGGGATGTTACATTTTTTCAAGGAGGCTTTGAGGGTGTCCTTGAAGCGTTTCCTCTGCCCACCTGGGGCTCTCTTGCCGTGCCGGAGCTCCGAGTAGAGCGCTTGTTTTGGGAGTCTCGTATCGGGCATGCGGACAATGTGACCCGTCCATCGGAGCTGATTGAGCGTGGTCAGAGCTTCGATGCTGGGGATGTCGGCCAGCGCAAGAACACTGACATTGGTGCGCCCACCCCGTCAATGGATTTGCGGGATCTTGTGGAGGCAGTGTCGGTGGTACCTCTCCAGTGCTTTGAGGTGCCTGCTCTGGCTTTACACTTCTTACTGAGCAACATTGTTGATTTGATTCATGCTTCTAGCCTGCTGCAGGGAACGTCTTCAAAACCTACATCCTTATACATAATGTATCATTTGCCTATATACACATTTAAATGTTTGTTTTTATTGTGTCTGCAAAGCCAACTTAAAATATAGAGCTGCTGTAAATCGGTGCTACTTTTTATTTATTTAATTCACGGGATGTGGGCGTTGCTGGCAAAGCCAGCATTTATTACCCATCCCTAATTGTCCTTGAGATGTTGCTAGTGAGCTGCCTTCTTGAACTGCTGCAGTCCTTGTGGTGAAGGTATTACAGTTAGGGAGGGAGTTCCAGGATTTTAAGCCAGCAACGATGAAGGAACGGCAATATATTTCTAAGTCAGGATGGTCTGTAACTTGGAGGGGAACCTGGAGGTGGTGGTGTTCCCATGCGCCTGCTGCCCTTGTCCTTCTAGGTGGTAGAGGTCGCGGGTTTGGGAGGTGCTGTCGAAGAAGCTTTGGCGAGTTGCTGCAGTGCATCTTGTAGATGGTACACACTGCAGCCACGGTGCGCCGGTGGTGAAGCTAGTGAATGTTTAAGGTGGTGGATGGGGTGCCAATTAAGCGAGGTGCTTTGTCCTGGATGATGTCAAGCTTCTTGAGATTTGTTGAAGCTGCACTCATGCAGGCAAGCGGCGAATATTCCAACACACTCCTGACTTGTACCTTGTAGGTGGTGGAAAGGTTTTGGGGAATCAGGTGGTCAGTCACTCTCTGCTCTTGTAGCCACAGTATTATGTGGCAGGTCCAGTTAAGTTTTTGGTCAATGATGACCCACAGGATGTTGAAGGTGAGGGATTTGACGATGGTAATGCCATTGTTAGGTTCATTATTACCTAATTTATTTGTTACCTCCAGACTTGACTATTGCGACGCACTCCTGTCCAGCCTCCCACTTTCCACCCTCCGTAAACTTGAGCTCATCCAAAGCTCTGCTCCCCGTATCCTAACTCGCACCAAGTCCCGTTCACCCATCACTCCTGTGCTCGCTGACCAACATTGGCCTCGATTTAAAAATTCTCATCCTGGTTTTCAAATCCCTTCATGCCCTTAACCCTCCCTATCTCTGTAGCCTCCTCCAGCCCTACAACCCTACGAGATCTCTGCGCTCCTCCAATTGTGGGCTCTTGCGCATCCCCGATTTTCATCGCTCCACCATTGGCGGACGTGCCTTCAGCTGCCTGGGCCCTTAACTCTGGAATTCCCTCACTAAACCTCTCTGCCTTTCTCTCTTCCTTTGAGATGCTCCTTAAAACCTACCTCTTTGACCAAGCTTTTGGTTATCTGTGAAATTTTGTCTAAGGTGCTCCAGGGATGTTTTACTATATTAAGGTGCTACATAAATGCAAGTTGTTGTTATTAGGTACTCTTCAGCACTCACAAAGTTATCGCTCAACTGCAATAAGTTTTGTGCCAAGACCTTTCTTCAATGGAAAAACACCTTTTGTTCATTAGGTTTATGTCTCGTCTGTTCACTAATTACTGTGAGACTGCTTGCATGAGTAAAAAGTGATGTAATGTCAGTAGAAATGGCTTAAAGGTAACTGGCTCATGCGTAGTATTGATTTAAAGCTTCCTAATCTCCAAAAGATTTCTAAACATTAATTAAACCCAAACTTTTATGTCACAGGAACCTTCCAATGTGCCCACAGGGAACATAGAAACATGAAACATCGAACGCCTTGATTGGGGCATGTTTGCCCACAATGACATCGAGGAATACGCATCCACAGTGCTATTCTACACTAACAGTTGCGTCGAGGTCGTCACGACCCATAAAAATATCAGGACATACCCCAACCAGAAACCCTGGATGAACGGAGAGGTCCGCTCGCTGTTGAAAGCACGCGACGCAGCATTTAAATCTGGCGACGCGGCGGCTTACAGTGCAGCTAGGACCACCCTAAAAAAGGGTCTCAGGACTGCCAAAAGGAAATAGACACTGCGGATAGAGGATCATTTCCACAACAACTCGGACCCCCGGCGCATGTGGCAAGGCATCCAGTCCATCACTGACTACAAGAGCAAAAACACCAGCCCCCCGGTTAGTGATGCCTCCCTTCCGGAGGAGCTTAACAACTTCTACGCTCGCTTCGACAGGGACAACAGGGAGCCGGCTACCAAAGCCTTGTCACCCCCGGAAGACCAGGTGCTCACTCTGTCGACCTCCGACGTAAGGGGTGTTCTACGCGGAGTGAACACACGAAAGGCTGCTGGACCGGATAGCATCCCTGGACGGGTACTCAAGGAATGTGCTGATCAGCTGGCTGATGTCTTCACCACCATCTTCAATCTGTCATTGGCCCAGGCAGTAGTCCCTACATGCTTCAAGACCGCTACCATTATTCCTGTGCCAAAACAAACGGCTGTGACGTGCCTGAACGCCTATCGACCTGTCGCACTCACACCCATCATAATGAAGTGTTTCGAGAGACTGGTCCTGGCTCACATCAAAGCCAGTGTTCCTGCTTCTCTTGACCAACACCAGTTTGCCTATCGTGCAAACAGATCAACGGAGGATGCAATCACAACTGCTCTACACTGCACTAAATCACTTAGATGGTAAAGAGACCTACATCAGAATGCTGTTCATAGACTACAGCTCAGCATTCAACACTATCGTCCCCAACAAGCTGGCCACCAAACTCCACACTCTTGGCCTGAACACTTCCCTCTGCAACTCGACCCTGGACTTCCTAACAAACAGACCCCAGTCTGTCAAATTAGGTAACCACACCTCCCCCCCACCGACCCTGAACACGGGGGCCCCACAAGGATGTGTGCTGAGCCCCCTCCTCTACTCCCTCTTCACCCACGACTGTGTGGCTGTTCATGGTTCCAACACCATCATCAAGTTTGCGGATGATACCACGGTAGTAGGCCAGATCACCAACAACGATGAGTCAGCCTACAGGGAGGAGGTCCAGCATCTCGTGAAGTTGTGCGCCGATAACAACCTGGCCCTTAACATCAAGAAAACCAAAGAAATCATTGTGGACTTCAGGAAGTCTAAAGGCGGAAGTCACAGCCCCATTCACATCAAAGGGGCTGTGGTGGAAAGGGTGGACAGCTTTAAGTTCCTCGGAGTCCACATCACGGAAGACCTCTCCTGGTCCCTCAATACCTCCTCTCTGGTGAAGAAGGCCCAGCAGCGCCTATATTTCCTAAGGAGGCTGAAGGGATGTAACCTGTCACCCCTGATCCTCTCTAACTTTTACCGCTGCAAATAGAGAGCATCCTGACGAACTGTATCACAGTATGGTATGGCAGCTGTAGCTACTATGACTGGAAAGCCCTGCAGCGGGTAGTCAAAACTGCCCAACGCATTACCGGCACCCGGCTACCGACCATAGAGCAGATATACCAGAAACGCTGTTTACGGAGGTCACGGACCATCATCAAAGACCCTACCCCACCCCAGCCACAGTCTGTTCGCCCTCCTGCCATCTGGGAGACGCTACAGATGCATTCGCACCCGAACGACCAGATTTAGGAACAGCTTCTTTCCCAGGGCTGTCATCCTACTGAACTCCACAAATAAACTCTAAAGCCTGCACATCTGCCAATGCACTTTATTATGTTTATGTTTATGTTAATGTATTACAAGCCAAATGTATGTTGAATGTTTAAATGTCTTAATCTAAACGTACACTCTCGGGAGCCGCAAGCCTACATTTCGTTGTACTGCACTTGTGCACTAACAATGACAATAAAAGTGATTATTATTATGATTATGAGAAGATCGGAGCGGGAGTCGGCCATTCGGCCCCTCGAGCCTGCTCCGCCATTCGATGAGATCATGGCTGATCATCCAAATTCAGTCCCCTGTCCCTGCCTTCTCCCCCTACCCCTTGATCCCTTTAGCCTTAAGAAATATATCCAACTCCTTCTTGAATATATTTAATGAATTGGTCTCTACTGCCTTCTGTGGTAGAGAATTCCACAGGTTCACCACTCTCTGGTTGAAGAAATTCCTCCTCATCTCTGTCCTAAATGGCTTACCCCTTATCCTTAGACTGTGACCCCTGGTTCTGGACTCCCCCGCCATCGGGAACATCCTTCCAGCACCTAGTCTGTCCAGTCCTGTTAGAATTTTATAAGTTTCGATGAGATCCCCTCTCATTCTTCTAAACTCCAGCGAGTACAAGCCCAATCGACCCAATCTCTCCTCATACGTCATTCCTGCCATCCCAGGTATCAGCCTGGTGAATCTTCGCTGCACTCCTTCCATGGCAAGAACATCCTTCCTCAGATAAGGCTACCAAAACTGCACACAATACTCAAGATGTGGTCTCACCAAGGCCCTGTACAACTGCAGCAAGACATCCTTGTTCCTGTACTCAAACCCTCTCGCTACGAAGGCCAACATACTATTTGCCTTCTTAACTGCCTGCTGCACCTGCATGCTTACCTTCAGCGACTGGTGCACAAGGACGCCCAGGTCTCGTTGCACTTCCCCTTCTCCCAATCTGTTGCCATTCAGATAATAATCTGCCTTCCTGTTTTTGACACCAAAGTGGATAACCTCGCATTTATCCACGTTATATTGCATCTGCCATGCTTCTGCCCAATCACCCAACCTGTCCAAATCATACTGGAGTTTCTCGGCATCCTCCTCACAGCACACACGCCCACCCAGCTTTGTGTCGTCTGCAAACTTGGAGATATTACATCTAGTTCTCTCGTCCAGATCATTAATATATATTGTGAATAGCTGGGGTCCAAGGACCGATCCCTACGGTACCCCACTAGTCACTGCCTGCCACTCGGAAAAAGACCCGTTTATTCCAACTCTTTTCTTTCTGTCTGCCAACCAATTCTCTATCCAAGTCAATACCTTGCCCCCAATCCCATGTGCCTTAATTTTACACACTAATCTCTTATGCGGGACCTTATCGAAAGCCTTTTGAAAATCCAAATACACCACATCCACTGGTTCTCCCTTATCTATTTTACCAGTTACATCCTCAAAAAATTCCAGTAGATTAGTCAAGCACGATTTACCTTTTGTAAATCCATGTTGACTTTGTCCGATCCGGTCACTGTTTTCCAAGTGCTCTGCTGTTACATCCTTTATAATGGACTCTAGCATTTTCCCCACTACCGATGTCAGGCTTACCGGTCTGTAATTCCCTGTTTTCTCTCTACCACCTTTTTGAACAGTGGGTTAACATTAGCTACCCGCCAATCCATGTGTACTGTTCCAGAGTCTATCGAATTTTGGAAGATGACCAGCAATGCATCTACTATTTCTAGGGCCACTTCCTTAAGTACCTAGGATGTAGATTATCAGGCCCTGGGGATTTATTGGCCCTCAATCCCATCAATTTCCCTAACACCATTTCCCTACAAACACTGATTTCTATCAGTTCCTCCCTTTCATTAGACCCTATGTTCCCCGACATCTTTGGGAGGTTATTTGTGTCCTCCTTTGTGAAGACAGAACCAAAGTATGTATTTAATTGGTCAGCCATTTCTTTGTTCCCCATTATAAATTCCCCTGATTCTGACTGCAAGGGACCTACTTTTGACTTCACCAATCTTTTTCTCTTCACATAGCTATAAAAGCTTTTACAGTCCGTTTTTATGTACCTTGCAAGCTTACTCTCATACTCTATTTACCCCCTCTTAATTAATCCCTTTGTCCTCCTTTGTTGGATCCTAAACTGCTCCCAATCCTCAGGTTTACTGCTTTTGCTGGCCAACTTATATGTACTCTCCTTGGATCTTATGCTATCCCTAATTTCCCTTGTTAGCCACAGTTGAGTCACCTTTTTGTTTTATTTTTATGCCAAACTGGGATGAATAAATTCTGTAGTTCATCCATGCGATCTTTGAAGGTTTGTCATTGCCCATCCACCGTCAACCCTTTGAGTCACATTCCCCAATCAATCCTACCCAACTCGCACCTCATACCATCGTAGTCTCCTTTATTTAAATTCAGGACCCTAGTCTCTGAGTCAACTATTTCACTCTCCATCTTAATGAAGAATTCTATCATATTATGATCACTCTGACCCAAGGGGCCTCGCACAACAAGATTGCTAATTAATCCTTTCTCATTACATAATACCCATTCTAAGATGGCATGATCATCACAGGCCCATTGCCAACCATGTGCTAGCCCACCTTAACTTTGTCCATTCTAGCTGTATCTTATGCTAACACATGAGTATCTATATACGTGCAACTGCTACCAATTGGTGAAAAATTGCAACAGGGGTGCGACTAATATTTGCTGAAGGCAATATTATTTTTGGGCAAGTGCAGAGATGAGAGCTGAGTTACAAAAATAATGGAAAGAATTTTAACATTTGGACCCAGAAGTCTGGGTTTCCCTGCATGCTGTGGAGATTTACCTCCACACCATGTCTCTTACATCATTGACAGGTTCCCATCCGAGGAGTTAGCCTGACTGACAGGCTTGGCTTCCAGTCGGGTAGGGAACGCTGGAGAAGAGGCACCAGCAGCAGATAATTCGGATCCCCCCAGGTGGTGGGGGAGGGAGGGGGGGGGCAGTGTGGTGGGTGTGACCCCAAGAGGGATACGATCCCTGACCCAGGGAGGCGGTCCGATTCTGGAGGGGGGGCGGGTTGTAAGGGAGGGGGATCTGATGGTGGGGGAGCTTGGAGGGCCGGGAGGAAGCACTCCTGCTCCTCCAGGCCCACAAGGAGTGTTCTTCGAGGCTGTCCTCGCCTCGTTGCAGCTGCCGGGTTTCCCGAGGCCTGGGAAACCCGGCCAGCCACCGTTAGCCTATTTAAAAGGCCAACCCGCCTCCTGGGAGCAGGTTGGCTGCCCGCCCCTTGTCCTGCCTCCGTAAAACCCAGGAGTCGGCGGGTTGGAGCTGGCTTCCTGACACGCTTCCATATTTTGCCCATTTAGCACCCCCACCCCACCCCCATGTTAAAATTCCCTGAATACATCTGTTATGTTGATTCACTTCACGAAGACCATTTGCCGCAAAATACAAGAGGAGATTGTGCGATTATACATGCAAGAAATTCTTACAGTTATATTGTCAAAGCCAAGTCGTATTATGAGTCAGCCATTTCTTGTCTCTGTTGGTACCACATAATCCAGAATAATTGTTGCTGAGGAGTGAATCACAGGATTTTAATTCAATTGAGTAGTTGAGGTCACATCATAAACCGCAAGAGTGTAGCTCAAGAGGCTTATGACATCTCAACAGAACCCCAGGCTTGAATCGCAACCTTGTAATTCACTTCAATGAATCAGTTATTTTATATAACATTCAACAACCCAGTGTGCCAGTGCAGCCTTCGGTCGCCTGAGGAAGAGAGTGTTTGAAGACCAGGACCTCAAACCCGGCACTAAGCTCATGGTCTACAGAGCAGCAGTGATTCCTGCCCTGCTGTATGCCTCAGAGACATGGACCATGTACAGCAGGCACCTCAAAGCACTGGAGAGGTACCACCAATGCTGCCTCCGCAAGATCCTGCAAATCCATTGGCAGGATAGGCGCACCAACGTCAGTGTTCTCGCTCGGGCCAACATCCCCAGCATCGAAGCTTTGACCACGCTCAATCAGCTCCGATGGACGGGCCACATTGTCCGCATGCCCGATACGAGACTCCCAAAACAAGCGCTCTACTCGGAGCTCCGGCACAGCAAGACAGTCCCAGGTGGGCAGAGGAAATGCTTCAAGGACACCCTCAAAGCCTCCTTGAAAAAGTGCAACATCCCCATCGACACCTGGGAATCCCTGGCCCAAGACCGCACAAAGTGGAGGAGAAGCATCCTGGAAGGCGCCGAACACCTCGAGTCTCTTCGCCGGGAGCAAGCGGAAGCCAAGCGCAGGCAGCGCAAGGAGCGCACGTCAACCCAAGCACCCCACCCACCCGCCCCTTCAACCACCGTAAGCCCCACCTGTGACAGAGACTGCAGGTCCCACATTGGACTCATCAGTCACCTGTGAACTCATTTTTAATGTGGAAGCAAGTCATCCTCGGTTCCGAGGGACTGCCTAGGAAGAGAAAGAGAAGAATTCACTTCAATGAATCAGTTATTTTATATAACAATCAACAGCCCCATCTCTGTCTGTTTTTTAGAAGCCATGCAAAAACGGTGCTTTATCTGGTTTCTCCCTTAGAAAGGGAGCCGGAAACAAAGTGGATTCCTTCCGAGATCCTTGTGTATCATGTTGTGATGTAATGCTATGCTAAAAGCAAAGTCCAGGAGTAATGCAGAGAAGTACATACCCCACAGGTCTAGAGGGATAGTTAAGTTCACAGCACTAAAAGTTGATCTGTATGTTGCTAACTCATCACCTCCAAGCTGTTCATCAAATTTATACAACAAGCTCGTGCCCAGTTACTGACACAATATATGGTTCACATTTGCAATCATTCAACAATTCCGTGGTGGAGTGGGCAGCACTCTCACCTCTGAGTCAGAGGGTTGTGGGTTCAAGATCCACTCCAGAGACTTGAGCAGAAAAATCTAGCCTGACACTCCAGTGCAGTTCTGAGGGAATGCTGCACTGTTGGAGGTGCCGTCTTTTGGATGAGATGATAAACTGAGGCCCCGTCTGCCCTCTCAGGTGGACATAAAAGATCCCATGGCACTACTTCGAAGAAGAGCGGGGGAGTTATCCCTGGTGTCCTGGCCAATATTTATCCCTCAATCAACATCACTAAAACAGGTTATCTGGTCATTATCACATTGCTGTTTGTGGAAGCTTGCTGTGCGCAAATTGGCTGCTGCATTTCCTACATTACAACAGTGACTACACTTTATAAAGTACTTCATTGGCTGTAAAACGCTTTTAAGATATCCGGTGGTCATGAAAGGTGCTATATAAATGCAAGTCTTTCTTTTCTTTCAACTGTAAATATTGGGCCTCAACTAACCTGATTTGAGTCTTTTGATGATTTAACAGAGAGGGTTGATGAAGGTAGTGCAGTAGATGTTGTATATATGGGCCTAGAAATTCGGTGGTGCCCCGTTTGGGGTGCCAAGCTCGCCTGGGCGCCGGAATTACCGTTCCGGACGGAGCCGCTTGCGCCAGTCAGAAATTCAATTTCATTGCCCCAAACGGAAGCGGGGCGCTGCTTGAGGCGCCCCGCATCCCTCTTGGGGCGCTGCAACTGAATATTGCAGCGCAACGTGCCGCAGCACCACACGCTGCGGCACGGCGCACTGCGGTACTGCAGGCCTTCCTCCCCTTCTTAAAGGGGAGGGGCCTGCACCAGCGCGATTGGAGATCGCGCGTGCCGGCAAAAGAACCCGGCACTGAGGAGAAGTGCCGGGCTCTTGGGACACAGCCGGCACTGCCCGGGGCGGCGGGGGGTTGCTCAGGAGGCCGGGGACGGCGGTGCGAAGAGGTGCTGGCAGGCGGCCAGCAAAAAAAATGGCCGCCCCGCACCTCCCCTTTAATTAGAGCCACTACCGCCACAGGTAGGCCCCCCTGAACCGGTCGCAGATTGCGACTGGCGTTACAGCGGGGGGCGCGACCAAATATCGCGATCGGGGCGGTAACGGGGCGCTGTGCACACCGATGACATCATCGGGGGCGGCGCAGCCCTACAGGCTAACGCCGCCATTAGCGCCCTGCTAAATTTCGCGGGAGGCGTGGCCAGTGGCGCTATACCCACTAAGTGCCCTCTTTGGGCGCTAACTGGTGGCGCAGCCCACCGAATTTCTAGGCCCTGGACTTTCAAAAGGCATTTGAAAAAGTTCCTCCTAGCAGACTTATTCAGAAAATAGAAGCACATGGTATTAAAGGGACTGTGGTAACTTGGGTACGAAATTGGTTAAGGGATAGGAGGCAGAGAGCAGTGGTGAGCGGATGTTTTTCTGACTGGAGAGAAGTATGCAGTGGGATCCCCCAGGGGTCGGTATTAGGACCACTGCTTCTCTTGGTATATATAAATGACCTGGACTTGGGTATTGTGAGTACAATTTTGAAGTTTGCAGATGATACAAAACTTGGCAATGTAGTAAATAGTGAGCAGGATAGTAGCAGATTTCAGGAGGACATAGACAGACTGGTGAAATGGGCAGACACAGGGCAGATGCAATACAATGTGGGTAAGTGTGAAGTGATGCACTTTGTGAGAAACAACATGGAGAGGCAGGATAATCTAAATTGTACTATTCTGAGGGGGGGTGCAAGAACAGAGGGACCCGGGGGGTGCATTTTCACAAATCTTTGAAGGCGGCAGGGCAAGTTGATGAGGCGGGTAAGAAAGCGTATGGGATACTTGGCTTTGTAAATAGGGGCACTGAATACAGAAACAAGGAAGTCATGCTAAATCTTCACAGATCTCTGGTTGGGCCTCAGCTGGAGTATTGTGTACAATTCTGGGCAGCACACTTTAGGAAGGATGTCAAGGCCCTGGAGAGGGTGCAGAGGAGGTTTACCAGGATGATACCAGGGATGAGGGACTTCAGTTATGTGGAGAGAATGAAGAAGCTGGGACTGTTCTCCTTAGAGCAGAAAAGGTTAAGGGAAGACCTAATAGAGGTATTCAAAATTATGAGGGGTTTTGTTAGAGCAAGGAGAAACTATTTCCTCTGGAAAGTGGATTGGTAACCAGAGGCCATAGATTTAAAATAATTGGCAAAAGATCTAGAGGGGAAATGAGGAGAAATTTCTTCACATAGAGGGTCGTTAAGATCTGGAGCACACCATCTGAAAGGGTGGTTGAATCAGATTCCATAGGAACTTTTAAAAGCAATTGGACGTGTACTTGAAGAGGACTAATTAGCAGGGTTATGGGGAGAAAGCTGGGGTGTGGGACTAAACCAGACAGCTCTTTCAAAGAGCTGGCACAAGAGTGACGGGCTGAATGGCCTCCATCTGTGCTGTAAGATTCTATTCTATGACTCAACTTTGAGCAAGGCCAGAGCAAAGACTGGGCCTGAACTCTGTCTTCAAGTCATGTGTGGGTATGTGTGACTGCACTGCAGAATGGAGATTCGTGCCCAATCCCTGTAGATCAGTCAAGAACCATACTGCTGGCCAAGTAAACAAGATCGCAATACTCAGGGAGCCGTGTTGTCACTCAAAGAGATACAGCAGTGCTGTAAATTAGTCTCAAACGTCCCTTAACTGAACTACTGATGGTGGCATGAAGTGGAGGCAGAAATACAAAAAAACAACAACAAAATGCTCGCTGTAGCAGAATTGATGCTTCTGGCACAGGATCAGACAGGATCCCCAAAATACTGCTGAATGGAAACTAAACAATTAGCATCGAGCCAGTGTTCCACAGACCACATATCTAATATAACACCAATGCCCTAAAGAGCTTTTTCCTCGTTAGGTTAATAGGCTAACAGAGATGCAAAACCTGACGTGGTGATGTTTGACATCAGTAATGTACGGATAAAAAGGCAGACACCACGGAATTCGTGCGCTGTACATGGTAAATAGCAAACGCTCGTATGATAGACCACGTACCAATTGCAGATCTAAATGTAGTGTTTGTAGGTGCGGGGTGTTTAGTAATCTGCCAACTCTGAGCACAGTGAATCCCTGCAGCTGTTGCACATTTAAAAATGTCTTCAATTAAAAGTTTCAGTCTGTAAAGGGTATCGCTGCCACTCTCCAAACAGATGCTCTACTTTCTACCATGGAATACCATTAAGCATCGCTTGTTATTCCTTTCTGAGTTTCCTTGGGGCATTTTAGAGGAATTAAAGCAGGATTTAATTAGACTGTTTAATCAATAGTAGGTTAGATCTGTGAGGAGCATCAAATGGAGTTTGTACTGAAGGCAACAGGCCGGCACCAAAAAAAAAACTCAAAACAATAACATGGTCAATAAGAAGATCCCTTTGTTGTCACAATTAGTGTCAAACCTAGCAGAATAATTAATTTTCGCAAAGAAAAAATACAGCTGGTAATAAAGTGTCCAGGATGAAAATGATCAGCTTTGATGATAGATTAGCACTCATTTGCATTCCGTGTGTTTTAAGATTTTGAGCAGTAAAGGCAACTGAATATTTAGCAAATGGCAGGTGGCTGATTTTATTTTAGTTTTGGTGTCCCAATACTGTCAGACTTACTGGATGAACAGCAGAGTGGAAGTGTAATCCTTAAAGGGCCATTACAGTCTGTGCCATAAAAGATGTCTTGAACTCCGCTGGGAATACACTGCTCTAGACTGAGTGTCAGCGCTCCTGACAGGCGTGCTGTTCATTTTTCCATATTTTTATAATTTCATCTACATTACTTCCAGAAACCATGACAATACACCCATGCACTGAGTTTCGAGACTCCCTGTATCCAGAACCCAGAATTCCTTTTAACTCTAGACTACCCAAAAGTTTCAACAGAGCTCCTAGCTCCTTGCACTGAACGGTTTTGTTTGTTTTCTGCTAATTGAGTATGATACTGAAATAAAAGAAAGACTTGCATTTATATAGTGCCTTTCACGACATCCCAAAGCACTTTACAGCCAATGAGAATTATCACCGGGAGGCTTTTATCAACACCAACACCATGGCCCATGCTTGCAAATATCGCATCACCACACCTACACCGCGAATATGCAGTTTCCAGAGAATACAACCTCTACACCAGCAAAGACATGCCAATCCAGGCCGACTTGAACAACCTACCACCAGCCCGTCTCAAATCTAGGCGGCCATTTTGGACTGTTGCCAAAGCCCTCCAGCGATCACCCCTCAGCCTTGATGACCGAGGGCGAAATGCTTGGAAGAACTATGACTTACGGAATGGATTCCTTACACAGGACCCCACAGTACAACCTGAGGGATTAAACCTTCCTCGCAAACAGTGGACAACCGTCAACCGCCTCAGAACCGGCCAGGGTAGATGCTGCCACCTTCTCCATAGATGGAAGATTAAAGCATCCCCCATCATGTGACTGTGGAGCTCCTAATCAGACCCTGGAGTACATCATTGAGCGCTGCCCTCAGAGGAAATTCACAGGCAGCCTACAAGATATCCACACTGTTACACCAGAGGTTTTGGCCTGGATATCTGACTTAGATATTGACATTTGGTTTGCTTTGCTACTACCATACAGAAGAAGACAGCCAATGAAGTACTTTTGTAGTGATTGAAGTAAGATTAAAAAATGAGCGTAACAGGGCACGTTTAGTCGAACGCAATTGCGGCAGCAAAATGTGTAAAGATGAGGTGTACTAATTATTCTATGTTTAATTGCAGAAATGACCATACCAGTTTAGAGAGATGAAACTTACAAAAAGAGACACTGACATAACCCTTTTCTGGAAAAACGAAACTTAGTAGTGGTCAAGAGAGAGAATGACTTGTTTCTCAGAAATCACATGTCCTGGATGACTCATTTCCAAGAAATCAGAGGGTCCACAGGCCCCTGCAGTGAAAAGTGAAACTTATGTTATAGGCTACCTTGTATAAGTTAGACACACCTAGTTAATGATTAATGTATAGACTTTTAAATCGATTGGATCTCTGAAGAAGGAGGGATTGGAAAATGTGTATAATTGTGTGGACTTTGAGAAGCTTGTTAGAGTTCGATTCAGACGTGATCTGGAGGCTCTCCTCAGGCCTGAGTAAACCGTTTTGACTTCAATTAGTGGTCTGTCTTTCTTTCGACAAGCTAGTGACGTCGACCTTGTATATCACTTGGTACGCACTTTGGGGGCTTACATCAGTGATGTCATGATTGTAATATAAGAAATGCTATATATAAACAGTAATTTTATAGTAATAGAACTTTTTGAACAGCAGGATTAATCATTTCTATAATATTAGCATTAAGCAGCTGCATTAAATTATTAAATTACTTCAAACACAAAACACTTACCCTGTGCTCACCTTGTTATTTTCTCCCCAAAAGTCCCTTTTCTATGACGGGAGCAACTGAACTATAAACCTCAGTTGGTTAACTGAACAAATGGCACAACTCTATTCTTCTAAGTTGCCACACAGCCCGAGAGGTGACGGAAGGAATTATCTACACATTTACCAGCATGTCTCAGTTACCTTCCATTTCCATTTTTTTATTCACTCATTCAAACTGCTCGTTGGAGGCAAATTGGTAATAGACTTCTGGGTAGAGTTTGTGCCTAGGGTGACATCATGAACACGGACTGTGGACTGCAGGCAAGGCTTTCCCATTTCATGGTCTCATTGAGGCAGAACTTCATTCCGTCACCACAGGGACAAGTCAACGCAAACTGTTCCAAGGTGTTTCTGACGACAAGCTGTGAATCGTCAAACACAGGACCAATAACAGCGAGACGTCAGTAAGTGTAAGGATAATCTTGTTTTCTGAATGAACAATTATGTGACAATTCAGATAAATATAGCTCTCAAGAGGTATTTTGTATACAGAATAATGCACAGGGGGAGTTTCTTATACCATAATACACTGCATTGCACACTGCATAAACTGTAACTTGTTCAAAACTCTCATGCATACAATAAGCTCCACTTACCCATCACCCCCATTCTCACCAACTTACATTGTCTCCCTGTTCCCCCAATGTTTTAGTTCTTAAATCCTCACCTTCATCTTTAAATCTCTCCATGGCCTCGCCCCACCCTATCTCTGCAACATCCTCCAGTCCTACATAACACTCTTGAAAACTCTGTTCTCCGATTCTGGCCTCGTACATCCCCCCAACCCCCCTTTCACCGCCTCATCAGTGGCGGAGCCTCCAGCCTCGTGGGTCCTAACCTTTGGAATTTCTTTCCTAAACCTCTTTGCCTTTCCAGCTCTTTTGTCTTCTCTAAAAATCACCCCAAAGCCCATCTCTGCTTTGGTAGCTCTGCCTGCCTGACTCAACATACATTATCCATACGCTTATTCTGTGAAGCGCCTGGAAATGGTTTTTACATTAAAGGCATAACGTAAATAGAACTTTTGATTGTTGACAGATTGAAGATGGTCAAGAACAACAACTTGCATTTATATAGTGCCTTGAACGTAGTAAAACGTCCCAAGGCGCTTCACAGGAGCGATTATCTGACACCGAGCTACATGAGGAGATATTAGGACAGGTGACCAAAAGCTTGGTCAAAGAGGTAGGTTTTAAGTAGCATCTACAGGAGGAGAGAGAGATGGAGAGGCAGAGAGAGATTTAGGGAGGAAATTATAGAGTTTATATATGGCCTTGGCAGCTGAAGGCACGGCCACCAATGGAGGGGGCGAAGGAAATTGGGGATGCGCAAGAGGCCAGATTCGGAGGAGCGCAGAGTTCTCAGAGGATTGTAGGGCTGGAGGAGGATACTGAGGCAGGGAGGGGCGAGGTCGTGGAGCGATTTGAGCGTAAGGATGAGTTCAGGTTCTGCTGTCTACAGAGAAGTTGGTTAATGGGGAACCTCATCGAGGTATGTAAAGTATATAAAGTACTAAATGGCATGGATAAAGTGAACCAAAAATATTACTTCAAAGTAAACCAACAAATTTAAACATATATTTAAAACAGCTACTACATTTTCACTCAATGTTTGATCAATATTTCGACCATCTGCTAGGCAGAGTGACAGAGACAAAGCATTAGGGAGATTTAAAATGCAATTTAACGTTTTAATGAGAGAGCAGAGAACTAGAGGGATGAGTTTCAGAGGGCTGAACAGCTTTCTGTCATCCATCACTTTTTCTGCTGTTCTTAAATGCTCAAAAATTATGTTTATCAAAGTGACATCCCAAATCACTGGAGCGAAACTAATATATCTGAAAATCACCAGATTGTAGCATTTAACTTACCCCCTTGTACCTGCCATATAAAAAGCAAGCTGCACATAGACTTTTAGCTGCCATTTTTTTTTATGTGAGCACCAGGATATTCTCAGAGTCTGAATCTTACCTTGAACAAAGTGAACGGACAAGTGTGGTACCAGCACCATTTTTATAGAAGTCCAAACTCAGTAACATTTCCCACCTACATCTTGATATTTTCTTGGTGGGAGGGAGGACATTCAGGAGTGAAACGAGGAAGCACCTTTCTTCATATACAGGGACGTGGAAATATGGAATTCTCTGCCGGCAAAATGCTGGGGCGGGGTGCCAAATGAAATTGTCAAGACCGAGACCGACAGATTTTTGCTGGGTAAGGTTGTCAAGGGATGTGGAGCAAAGGCGGGTAAATCCTGCTGTGAGGAGGATGTCGTGAAACTCCAGTACGATTTGGACAGGTTGGGTGATTGGGCAGAAACATGGCAAATGCACTATAATGTGGATAAATGTGAGGTTATCCACTTTGGTGGCAAAAACAGGAAGGCAGATTATTATTTGAATGGCAATAGATTGGGAGAAGGGGAAGTGCAAAGAGACCTGGGTGTTCTTGTGCACCAGTTGCTGAAGGTAAGCATGCAGGTGCAGCAGGCGGTTAAGAAGGCAAATGGTATGTTGGCCTTCGTAGCAAGAGGGTTCGAGTACAGGAACAAGGATGTCTTGCTGCAGTTATACAGGGCCTTGGTGAGACCGCACCTTGAGTATTGTGTGCAGTTTTGGTCGCCTTGTCTGAGGAAGGACGTTCTTGCCATGGAAGGAGTGCAGCGAAGATTCACCAGGCTGATACCTGGGATGGCAGGAATGACGTATGAGGAGAGATTGTGTCGATTGGGCTTATACTCACTGGAGTTTAGAAGATTGAGAGGGGATCTCATCGAAACCTATAAAATTCTGTCAGGCCTGGACAGACTAGATGCAGGAAGGATGTTTCCGATGGCCGGGGAGTCCAGAACCAGGGGTCATAGTCTAAGGATAAGGGGTAAGCCATTTAGGACTGAAATGAGGAGGAATTTCTTCACCCAGAGAGTGGTGAACCTGTGAAATTCTCTGCCACAGAGGGCGGTGGAGGCCAGTTCATTAAATATATTCAAGAAGGAATTGGATATATTTCTTAAGGCTAAAGGGATCAAGGGATATGGGGAGAAGGCAGGGATAGGGTACTGAATTTGGATGATCAGCCATGATCTCATTGAATGGCGGAGCGGGCTCGAGGGGCCGAATGGCCTACTCCTGCTCCTATCTTCTATGTTTCTATGTTTCTAAATGGAGTTGAGGTATGGATCAGCCATCGTCTAATCGAATGGGTGAACAGGCTCGAGGGGCTGAATGGTTTACTCCTGCTCTGAAAACTCTGAGGATTTGAAGAGGGGCTCAGCTCTTTTCAATCAGAGGGAAACAGAATAGCACTGCAGAAGCCCCCCAAAAAATAAAAATCAGACAACCTGACCCCATTCCCGCCTCTTTAAACTTGGACAAGGCTCCAGCAAAAGGCAGACGGGGCCTATTTAACATACCAAAGTTGCGGCCTGATGACATCAGTGCCGTGACTTAAATTATACAGTAAGTGAGCCTTTATTACAAGAGGATTTGAGTATAAGAGTAAAGACGCCTTACTGCAATTATATATGGCCCTGGTGAGACCACACCTGGTGTATTGTGTACAGTTTTGGTCTCCTTACCTAAGGAAGGATATACTTGCCACAATTGGAGTGCAACGAAGGTTCACCAGACTGGTTCCTGGGATGGGGGGATTGTCCTATGAGGACAGATTGAGTAGACGCGGCCTATATTCTCTAGAGTTTAGAAGAATGAGGTGATCTCATTGAAACATACAAAATTCTTACAGGGCTTGACAGGGTAGATGCAGGGAGGATGTTTCCCCTGGCTGGGGAGTCTAGAACCAGGGGTCACAGTCTCAGAATAAGGGGTCGGCCATTTAGGACCGAGATGAGGAGAAATTTCTTCACTCAGAGGGTGGTGAATCTTTGGAATTCTCTATGCTGAGGGCTGTGGAGGCTCAGTCGTTGAGTATATTCAAGACAGAGATCGATACATTTTTGAATATTAAGGGAATCAAGCGATATGGGGATAGCGCAGGAAAGTGGAGATGAAGTAGAAGATCAGCCATGATCTTATTGAATGGCGGAGCAGGCTCGAAGGGCCAAATGGCCGACTCCTGCTCCTATTTCTTATGTTCTTATGAGGGGGAGGCCAGACCTGTGGCATTCCCGGCAGCTGCTCCGAGGCGGGAGCTGCCAGCTCCCCAAGGTAAGTGGCTCTTTTAGCACGCTTTGTGGGCCAGGAGAAGCAGGAGAGTTCCCCCCCGCCCCCCGCAAGCCCTCTTGATTTGCAACTTCGCCCCACTCCCTATCGTGGACCAGAGCTGATGCCTCCTTTCCAGTGCTGGGACCATCCCCATGGATCCCCGGCTGCGGTGTCCTGCTGATAGTCTTCCCTCCAGCCCACCGGCCAGAATGTCCAGGCCTCCCTGGCTGCCCGTTGATAAGGGGCCATTGATTTTATATTGAAAAACACTCAGGAAGCTTTAAAATAGCACTCAATGTGAATCTGCATGCCTTCACTGGACCTCGACATAAAACTCCTTCCCCACCCATGATATCCCTAGAAGTACACGTTTTATGTTTTTTATTCGTTCACAGAATGTGGATGGCGCTGGCAAGGCCGGTATTTATTGCCTGTCCCTAAGGGCGGCAGATTTCCTCCCCTAAAGGACATTTTACAACAATCTGGTATTTTCACAGTCACCATTAGTGATACTAGCTTTTTTTTAAAATTCCAGATTTATTTAATTAATTGAATTTAAATTCCCCAGCTGCCATGGTGGGATTTGAACTCACATCGCCGGATTATTAGTCCAGGTTTACTAGATTACTAAGTATGCCACTATGCCACAGGGCCCCAGTGTGATGCACTAATGGAGCAGACATCTGGCATACTGGATCTCTGCCAATTTTCCTCCTCGGAAACAGGCACTAATGGGGCATCCCGGTAAGGAAAACTGCCCCCCTTTGATCTCCAAATATTCCTCGGCTTGACTGAACACTAAAATTGCCACGGGTCAAGTTTTGCTTCTAAGTAGCACCATTTGTTTCATTCTCTCCAATTCCGCCTGCATTTCCTTGCAGTAACGCAGGCACTGCTCGTCTTTCAGCTGGTGATTTAACCGCTCTATCGAGGTGGTAACATCAGCAAAGAAAACAATGTCACTTTTAATGACATCCACTCAGTCATTGATGAAGATAAAAAACAGAGTGAGGCCAAGCATGCTTCCCTGATGCACTCATTGTCAAGGCATTATTCTGCATCGGAATCACATAAAGCCCAAGTATGAAGCGATCTCCGCTGCCTTAATGAAACACTGTGTGTGTTTGAGACAGTCGTCTGCAATTCTGAGATGTCCCTAAGGATCTAATTAAGGTACACAACTCCAGTGGCAAATATGCTACAAGTCTATGGAAGAATTGAAATTATGAGATCGGTGATGGACAAATAGACTGTGGCCCTTTTCCTTTGAGTTTTGCATCCTTACTTTAAATTCAACTCCATTCATACAGCCTGAAGTGAATAAGCATCAACTTGCAAAACTGTGTTTAAGTCAAACATCAATCGATCAAGGAACAAATAGACTGAATCTACATTAACTAGAATTTACAGTGGCAGGCTGAGAGACAGCTTGGGGAGAACATATATTTCACTCAGTTGCCGCAATAATTCCTTCAGAACTGGCATCATGACATGTTGGATAGAGTAAACTTTGTACTACTGTTTCAGGGCAGAGATTTGAATTTCATATTATACCTTCAACTACAATGGATTCGAGCATCCATTTTCTTTCCATTAACCAGCAAAATCAAATTTAACTCTTGCTATCCAGGGTGAATTGGTTTTTTTTGCTCATAGCTGAAGCTGAACCCAATGTGATTATGAACAAGACACAACTGAAAGTTGTCACTCTGTTACAATACACATGTAAACAAGAATATTCTAAATGAGTTCTGACGGAGGGTCCTCAACCCGAAACGTTGACTGTTTCTCTCTCCTCGATGCTGCCCGACCCGCTGAGCGTTTCCAGCATATCCTGTCGTTATTTTAAACAGGAATATTGGTGGGTTCTGTTTCGTATTTCCCGTGGATTGTTAAGTTGCATGGAATCTTTTACTGAGGAGGTGAGCGCAATGACTGAGACAACAGAGTCAGCTCGTGAATAAAACAACAATAACTTACAATTATACAGCGCCTTCAATGGAGTAAAAAAAAAACCTAAGGCGCTTCACAGGATCGTTACCAGGCATTTTCGACACCGAGCCACATAAGGAGATATTAGGACAGGTGACCTAAAGCTTGGTCAAAGAGGTAGGTTTAAAGGAGGAGAGAGAGAGAGAGGCAAAGAGGTTTAGGGAGGGAATTCCAGAGCTCAGAAATCGAGGGTGTGCAAGAGGCCAGGACTGGAGAATAAACGCAGATAAACTTTAAATGTAAAATACTGCAATGCTAGAAACTGAAACAAAAACAGAAAATGCAGGAAACGTACAGCAGGGCAATTAGCATCGGTGGAGAGAACAGGCATATTAATGGTCGGAACCATTAAAGAAGGATCTGCCCCAATGCGTTAACGTGTATGTGCATTTCCAGCATTTCCTGATTTTGTTTTTTCATTGCTGGTAGTTGGTCAGCTTTCACCTGAATACTATTTTTTCTGATAATTATGAAGAATTATTCTATAAATTCATTGATCCTTGCATTATTTGGTTTGTGTCTGTCTTCTGTACACCTGCTGGGAACTTCCTGCAGGGGGCTTCCCAGATCGGGCGCCATAACTTCAGCGGAAGATTGGCGGAAATCCCATTTATACTTTTATCCGGGGTTTCTGCTGAAGCTATGGCTAAAGGGGACAACCCCCAAGGAAATTACCAGCGATCATGTTCAAAAAATGCTACTAAGCTGTGAGAATGCTACTAAAGGTTGAAACTCCCTTCCTCTCGCCCACACAAAGCATAATTGCAGCGAGTAGGGCAGACAGAAATATATAGAGTACTGACATTTGGAATGTGGCGTGTGGAAATCTCAGTGGAAAATAGATTCTATCAGGGTGGCAGGATGGTAGAGTACATTGGAACTCCCAACATGCTGTGTCATGGACTGGTAGGATTTGGGCTCTTGTGTATGTTTTTCCTCACCTGATGAGTTTCTGCTGTCAGATTGTTGTGTCAGCCGCGGCTCAGTGGGTCGCACTCTCTAGGTGGGAGGGGCTAGGAGTGAGCCAGGTGTTACTGGTTGCCTGATTGCAGCTGGGAGTTGGAGGGAGTTTTGTAAAAAGTTGGTGGTGGGTTTTGGGGTTTTGTTTTCAGGTTTTAGGGCCTTTTTTGGCCCACAAAAACAGCCAGATGGCTGCTGAGGGGTCCGGAGTGCTGGGCCCCTCAGGGGACAATGTTCCCGAGAGGAATTTAATTAGGGAAGAAACTGTGGTGGGAAAGGGAAAAAAAAGGCCCAAAGATTTGGGCCGGGACCTCAGGAGGTTTGGTAAAGAAAACACGGTGGTGGTGCAGTGTGAAGATAAGAAGATTCGAGCTTGGGATATTATCCAGGTGGTTCATGAGGACTGTGGCGAGGGAAGCTGCTTTGCCTGCCGACCTAAGCCAAATGTGGGATTCGAGGTGACGGTCAGTGGTCGTGAGGAGGTGGAAAGACTGTTACTCAGTCTGAAAGTTGGTGAGAAATTCTTGGAGGTGACTCTGCTATATTCAGAGGAGGTGGTGGTTTCATTTTTAAACTTGCCAGTTTACATTGAGGACAAAGTGCTAAGCAAGAAGTTGGAGTCGTGGGACATAAAAATCTGTTCTGCAATAAAGAGGTATTATTATCCGGGAACACGGGTAGCAGACGGAACCCAGTATGTGAAGGTGTTGTTCCCTGAGGGGGTGAGGTCATTGCCATACAGTATGCAGTTCGAGACACTGGAAGGAGTGCAGTACTTTCGTGTGCTGCATGATAACCAAGTAAAGGTGTGCTATTATTGTCTTGGACATGACCATCTCGTAAGAAACTGTCCAGACCTGTATTGTTACAATTGCGGTGAGTCGGGACACATTGCTCGGAGCTGCAAGGTGGAGAGCTGTGGGGTGTGTCGTAAAGGCCCCACCCGCTGTGAGTGTGTGGCAGAAGGGAGCGATATGAATGATGAGGAGATGGGAGAAGGAGCAGGAGATGAGTGTGGAATGGCCGGAGGAGCGGTGCAGTTGGAGGACACAGCCGGTAAAATGAAGGAAAAAGGAGCACAGGAAGAGGCAGAGGATGGCGGAGCGGAGAATGGGATGGAGATGGCGGAAAACACGCCGAGTGCTGTGGAGGGGAACAAAGACAGCAGCGGGCAGCGAGGGTCGAGTGCAGGCTCGAGCCTTAGTGCAGTTCGGCTCCCCCTGGGGAGTCTGGTGTCTGCGGGGGGAGAGGAGGCGGGAGCGGGGTGTGTGGTGAATGTGGGTGCTCCGGGGAGAGGTGGGGAGTCGGATATCTTGGTGAGTGGGAGGGGGCAGGATGGGGAGAGGGTGCAACAGGCAGGAGCCTTAAAGGGACAGCAGGATGGGATCGGCGAGATAGAGACGTCAGAAGGGAACAATTTAGTTGCGCCATTGTCCCATGGAGTGAGGGAACAAGGTGCAAGGGTCAGAGGTGGAGATGTGGTCGAAGGGGGCGGCACAGTGGGAGAAACTGCGATAGCAGGAAGACTCTCTATGGGAGATGAAGTATCTGACGGGGAGCAGGATTATGTATCTGATGGGGAGCAGGCACAGGGGGTTGCAGAAGAGCTTGAGTGTGAGGAATTAGAGGGGGACAGAGACATGGAAGTCAGGGGTGGGGTGGCATCATGTGGAAAGGGAAAGGTTAGTGAGGGGCAGAAGGAGGGAGAAAGGGCAGCTCCTGGGCCCAAACTTAATGCAAGGAAGAGGCTGAAACAGCAGGGAGGGGTCAAACAGGAGGTGAAAAAGAGCCGGAGGCTGCAGGAAAAAGCAACAGCTGCCCGAAAAGTTGAGAAGGAGCATGAGAGGAGGGAAGAGCCAGAGATTAAATGATGGGGAGATTATTAGGCATACTTCCCTTCTTTGGAGCCATGATTACATTGGTCTCGATTAATGTGAACGGACTGAGGGGTGAGAGGAAATTGCAGCACTTGTTGCAGGGTTTTAAAGGTTCGGACTTGTTGTGTCTGCAAGAAACCTTTTGGGATGAGGAGATCCTAGAAAGAGTTCAAAAGGTTTGGAAGGGAGAGGTGTTTGCAAGTTGTGCAAACAATAACTGTAGAGGGGTGGCTGTTTTGGTGAGTCCGTCCATAGAAGAGAACGTTGCCTTGGTGGACAAGGACACTGAGGGGAGATTTTTATGGCTAAGGGTAAAAATGGAGGGATTTAATTGCGATCATTGCAAGCATTGCGAGTTTTTTCGGGGGTTATTCACTGAAGCGGCAGAGGTGGAAAATCCTTGTATAGTGGGGGATTTTAATGTATTTTTATCTCGGGTGGACATTTCAGCCCAGATGACCTTTAAGGATGATAACTCCAGAGGGATGATTGTAAAAATGATGGCAAATTTAAATTTGAGAGACTTATGGAGGGACCAGAACCCCATAAAAAGGGAGTTCTCCAGAGCAGGTTGGGTGGGTGATGTTTTAAAACAGAGCCGAATAGATTTTGTGTTAATGCGGGAAGGGTTAAGTTCTGAAGTGATGGAGATTTATTATAAAAAAGTATTTTTTAGTAATCACTTGGCTTTGGTTCTTAGAATTAGGAACAGCAGAGTTAAGATCGGTTCAGGGGTGTGGATTTTAAACAATCAATACCTGAAAGAAATTGCTTTTAAAGAAGGGATTATATAAATATAATAAAGAATGCTCGGAAGGAACCTTTGTTCTTGAAAGAAAAAAGAGTTTGGTGGGACAATTTCAAATGTGAGGTAAAAGTTTTTTCAGTACGTTATGGGAAAAAGAGGGCGGCAGCTAACCGGCGTTGAGAAGAGAATATAAACAAAAGGTTTACAGATGTCTGTAAAGCAGTTGACGGAGGGGATAAGGGAGCTGAGACTAAGCTCCGGGTGCTAAAGAAAGAGTGGGAATTATTGCAAGCTGAAAAATGCAAGCCGGTCATTCTCCGTGCAAAGGCTAGAGATGCATTGGAGGGCGAAAGATGCACTAGATATTTTCCAGAGCAAGAGAAGCTGCAACAGAGATTATCGTTAATTGAAGAGTTGAAGGTTGGGGAGAAGATCGTTCATGAAAGTGGGGAGATTTTAGAGGCGGCTAGCAGCTTTTATCAAGAGTTATATACAAAAGAAGACATTTCCAATTTGGCGATGGAGAAGGTTAATGCTTTTATTGAAGAGGGTATAAAGGAGGATGAGAGAAGCATGTGTGACAAAGAAGTAGGATTAGCGGAAATAAAAGTAGCAATAAGTGGAATGAAGGGGGGGGAAAGCCCAGGGTCCGATGGACTAAGTGCAGAATTTTATAAAGAATTTTTCGAGATTTTAAGTCCATTGCTCTTAGAAGTTTTTAAGGAAATTAAAATTGAGGGAAGCCTGGCCCCATCTATGAGGAGAGTTGTCATAAACTTAGCTTATATAAAAATAAAGGGGATAGACGGGATCTGAAGAATTGGAGGCCCATCACATTATTAAATGTGGATTGTAAGATCTTGGCGAGGGTTATGGCAAATCGTTTGAAGGAGGTGTTACCGCAGATAGTTTGGCCCTCTCAGTCCTATGGAGTCATAGGCCGGGACATCGCAGACTCTGTGGTCTCAATCCGAGATGCGATAGAGCTCTTGGAAGAGAGTGGGAGGGAGGCTTATGTATTTGTGGTGAAATAAGTCATAAGTATATACCCTATTCTACCTGTGTATAGTTTCCTATTGTAATCTATTGTAACCCTGCGGCTTTCTTGGTTGGCCAGGAATGCTGATGTACTGTATACCACTCTGCTGTGCCATTGATTGTCCTGATACTGTTACTTCGCCCCTGGCTCCGCCTCCTGGCAGTTCTGAGAAGCTGGTCAGTAAGCTAACATGTGTGTTCTGTTCTGTCCAGTTCTAAGCTAATAAAAGCCAACTGTTTGAGTTATAACTACCAGTCTTCGTAGTTATTTAAGGTATATCAATTTTATTAGCTTATTACTTCCAGGGATGGACAGATTCCTGAAGCTGGAGCGTCTGGACAGTGATCCACATTCGGCGGACGCATTGAAGAAATTCGCACATTGGCTCCGGTGTTTCGAACATTTCATTGCATCGCTCGATGATGAGGCCAACAAACTGGGCCTACTGACTAACCTAGTAAGTCATCGGACCTACTCGCTAATCGAGGACGCTCCTACATACGAGGATGCACTCGCGACTCTCAAGGCCCAATACCTGAAGCCTGTTAACGAGGTGTATGCCAGGCATCTCTTGGCTACCCGCAGGCAACTACCGGAGGAATCGCTGGATGATTTTCTACAGAATCTAAAAGCCCTGGCGAAGGACTGCAACTACAAGGCTGTGACGGCCATTTTGTACCAGGAAGAAGCGGTTCGCGATTTGTTTATATCGGGCCTTCGATCGAATTACATTAGGCAGAAGTTGCTTGAAAGGGACACTCTGGATCTAAAGACGGCCGTGGCTACAGCTCGATCGCTGGATGTGGCGCAGAAGAACTCCGAGACCTATGCGTCAGGCCATGCGGCCCTCTCAGCCTCGTGCGCGCCGAGCGAGGAGGCGCCATCCTCTCCGCCTGGGCCTCGGACCAGCCCTACACCACGGGAGTCTCCACCCAGCCCCACCACTGCAGCGATGTCCCGCGGACCAAGATGCTACTTCTGCGGCCAGCTCAAGCACCCCAGACACCGATGTCCTGCGAGAGACGCCACATGTTTCAAGTGCAAGAAACGGGGACATTTCAGCAAGGTATGTAAGGGGAATCCCGTACCTGATACAGTCTCCGCGGCCCTACACGTGGTCCCAGAATCTGATACCGTCTCAGCGTCCGCCTACGGATCTACGATAGCCTCAGTCACGGTTGACCAGTCCAGACCGCATCCACTATCAAAGTCTATGATGGACGTTAAGGTAAACGGACACCCGACGAAGTGTTTAATCGATTGCGGGAGTACTGAGAGTTTTATTCACCCTAGCCTCATCAAACCGTACTCACTAAAGGTGTACCCTACCCGGAGCAAAGTCGCAATGGCATCTAAGTCCCTCACTTCGGAGGTAATCGGTTTCTGTAAAGTAACACTGACTGTTAAGGGCACAGAGTATAAAGATTTTAAACTCCTTGTGTTGCCACAGCTCCGCGTGAAACTAATTCTAGGCCTAGATTTCCAGTGCCACCACGAGAGCGTCACACTTGCATATGGCGGATCCCAGCCCCCGCTCACAGTTTGCGGTCTCTCCACTTTAAAGATAAACCCGCCATCTCTGTTTGCGAACCTCGCCCCAAACTGTAGACCTATCGCGACCAAAAGTCGACGGTACAGTTCGGATGATAAAAAATTTATAAAAGAAGTAAGAAGGCTACAGCGGGAGGGTATCATCGAAAATAGTAATAGCCCGTGGCGTGCTCAGGCAGTGGTGGTTAAAACTAACGAAAAGAAACGGCTCGTGGTCGACTACAGCCAGACCATCAACATATATACGCAACTAGACGCTTATCCCTTGCCTCGCATCTCCGAGATGGTGAACCAGATTGCCCAGTATCGTGTGTTTTCCACTATTGACTTAAAGTCTGCCTATCACCAGCTCCCCATAAAAGTAGATGACCGTCCTTATACGGCTTTTGAAGCAAATGGGCGCCTGTACCAATTCCTTAGGGTACCCTTCGGGGTCACGAATGGAGTTTCCGTTTTCCAACGGGAAATGGACCGTATGGTAGATGAGAATGCGTTGGAGGCAACATTTCCGTACCTGGACAATGTTACTATCTGTGGACGTGACCAACAGGAGCATGACCGGAATCTCGCTAAATTTCTAGAGACAGCCCAAAAGCTAAACCTGACCTATAACGAGCACAAATGTACTTTCAACACTACTTGTCTGTGTATTCTCGGCTGTGTGGTAGAGAATGGGGTAATCGGGCCAGACCCTGAACGATTACGCCCGCTTAAAGAACTACCACTGCCACATAACCCTAAGGCCTTAAGAAGGTGTCTGGGATTCTTCTCTTATTATGCTCAGTGGGTGGCCAACTACTCGGACAAAGCCCGAGCCCTTATCAAGTCGACGTCTTTCCCTCTATCAGTAGAAGCGCAGGAGGCATTCACCAACATCAAACGGGACATTGAAAAGGCCGTGGTATGTGCTGTAGATGAGAGGATACCCTTCCAGGTAGAGAGCGATGCTTCTGATTTCGCGTTGGCTGCAACCCTCAACCAGGCCAGGAGACCGGTAGCCTTCTTTTCCCGTACACTACAGGGTCCTGAAGTCAGGCATTCTTCCGTTGAGAAGGAAGCACAAGCAATTATCGAGGCGGTCAGACATTGGAGACATTATCTCGCCGGCAAACGTTTCACACTCCTCACTGACCAGCGGTCTGTGGCCTTCATGTTTAACACGAGAGAGGCAAGATAAAAAATGACAAGATCCTAAGATGGCGGATAGAACTGTCCACTTACGACTACGATATTATGTACAGGCCAGGAGCACTCAACGAGCCACCCGATGCCCTATCTCGAGGGGTATGTGCCAGCCTTAGTACTGACAAGCTCCAAAGTCTCCACGACGCACTCTGCCACCCAGGAATCACCCGATTGAATCACTTCATCAAGTCTCGCAACTTACCCTACTCCATTGAGGAGGTCCGAACGATGACCAGAGCCTGCCGTGTTTGTGCGGAATGCAAACCCCGCTTCTACAGGCCCGAACAAGCTCACCTCATCAAGGCAACTCGGCCATTCGAGCGCCTAAGCCTTGATTTCAAAGGTTGTCTCCCATCGGCTGATCGTAATGTCTACTTCCTCAACGTTATAGACGAATACTCTCGTTTCCCCTTTGCCATTCCCTGCCCAGACATGACCAGTGCTACAGTAATCAAAAGCCTCTGCAACTTATTCTGTCTGTTCGGTATGCCCAACTATATCCACAGCGACAGAGGAACGTCGTTTATGAGTGATGAGTTACGCCGGTTCTTACTATCAAAAGGGATTGCTACTAGTAGAACCACTAGCTACAACCCCCGGGGCAATGGGCAGGTTGAGAGGGAGAATGCGACAGTGTGGAAGGCAGTCGTCCTGTCTTTAAAATCGAAAGGCCTACCGACCTCTCGCTGGCAGGAAGTTCTCCCCGATGTACTACATTCCATAAGGTCTCTGCTGTGCACCGCAACAAATGCTACTCCTCATGAGAGGATGTTCGGTTTCCCCAGGAAATCTTCCTCAGGTATTTCACTACCCGGGTGTTTGATGTCCCCGGGCACGGTACTGTTACGAAAACATGTGAGAGGTCATAAGACTGATCCCCTAGTGGAGGAAGTACAGCTCCTCCACGCCAATCCTCAGTACGCATATATTCAATACCCTGATGGACGTGAGGATACTGTTTCAATAAAGGACCTGGCTCCGGCAGGAGAAGAGAGAGAGAGCGATGCTGCTAGCGAAGATGCGGGTGTGGAGCACCGTGATGCGCCGCCTGTGGGGGTGGGATGCCCGGAGGTACAAGACGTACAAAACGTCGTTTTGAAAAAGCCAGCAGACGCCAGGACGGCGGAGGAACCTGAGCAAGTTCCCCAGGAGGTTCCTCGGCCGACGCTACGTCGCTCACTACGAACTGTAAAACCCCCGGTCAGACTTAACTTATAGGAGGGGTGAATGTGGTGAAATAAGTCTTATAAGTATATACCTTATTCTACCTGTGTATAGTTTCCTATTGTAATCCATTGTAACCCTGCGGCTTTCTTGGTTGGCCAGGAATGCTGATGTACTGTATACCACTCTGCTGTGCCATTGATTGTCCTGATACTGTTACTTCGCCCCTGGCTCCGCCTCCTGGCAGTTCTGAGAAGCTGGTCAGTAAGCTAACATGTGTGTTCTGTTCTGTCCAGTTCTAAGCTAATAAAAGCCAACTGTTTGAGTTATAACTACCAGTCTTTGTAGTTATTTAAGGTATATCAGTATTAAAAATAGATCAAGAGAAAGCCTTTGACAGGGTCTCTCATGAGTTTTTTTGAAGGTTTTGGAAGCATTTGGTTTCAAGGAAAATTTCATTCAGTGGATAAGGATTTTTTATTCAAACATATTTAGCTGCATTAAATGTAATGGTTTTTATCCAAGTATTTTCCGATACAGAGATCAGTGAGACAGGGTTGTCCCCGTCCCCATTGTTGTACACATTGGTAGCAGAACCATTAGGTTACATGATGCGAAAGAAACAAGGTGTAGTTGGGATTGTGGTTCCCAGTTCTGGGCTGGTGTCGGTGATACACCAATATGCAGATGACACAACCTTAACATTGAGAAATGGGGAGTCAGTGAGGAAAGCTATGGATGTAGTGGAGGAATACTGTAGAGCTTCAGGAGCCAGAGTGAATTGTAGTAAGTCCCAATGCCTGGTTGCAGGGAGGGGGTTGGGGGAATGTCCCTTTAAGGTGGTGGAGGTTTTGGAAGTTCTGGGGGTGCATATGGGGTGCAAGAAAGACAGGGATGAAGTGGATCGATTAAATTGGGAACCGAAGGTTATGAAAATTAAAAAGATTTTGGGAAGATGGGAAAGAAGGTGGTTGAAAGTGCAAGGCAGAGCGACAGTGTTGTCTGCTCTCCTGTTATCTAAGCTATGGTACTTATTGACGGTGGAGGATATTCCTGAGTGGGCGGAAAAGTCCATCCGAGAGGCTTGTGTGAGGTTTTTATGGGAAGGGAAACCAGCCTTGGTGGCTTACAATACCATCATTGGACAGAGAAATCAGGGAGGACTCAATTTCCCAGATAATGATTTGAAGAAAAAATCCTTTAGAATCAAATGGGTGAAGAGATTTCTTCAGAAGTCAAATACAAGTTTTTGGAAGAGTTGTTTTGAGCATTTTTTTAAACGAAGTGGGATAGGAGGGATGGGGATATTGTATATGGAATACAATAATATGTTTTTGAAATCGATTAAACTTCTCCCTAGGTTTTATAAGGGGGTTGTAGAGACTTGGGCTCAATTTTTAAAAAGTGTGCAGTTTATGCCCAAGGGGGCTGAGGAATTTTTAGAACAGCCCTTATTTTTGAACAGGTGGGTCAACATCGAAGGAGAGGTTTTATTTAATCAAGCTTTTATAAAAGCTGGGATTATATCTGTGAAAGATGTATTATACGAGGTAATTCCAGGTTGGTTGCCGGAAGCGATAGTGAGGGGCATGGTGTGGGAGGAGGATCAGGAGGTAGAGGAAAAAGCAATAGGAATCATGTATGAGAAGATTGTGAGGGCAATGCCACAGGATTGGATGGAAGAAATAAATGTGGAAATCTCCAAAGGAAGTAAAATGCGTCCTGCTTTTCCAAGCTTTGTACTGGAGAAAGGGGGAGAGTTGGTCCAATTTGACAACTGTAACACTCGAGATTTCTATGAGGTATTTAGAGAATGGAGATTCAAGACACCTGCTGGTCAGGAGTTTTGGCAGAGTATATACCCACAGCTGGACTTCAACAGGATTTGGAAGGGAGTGTGGGTGAATTTTAAATGTCCAGAATGGATTGAACTGGATTTCAAATTGGCTCATAACCGGATTTTTACCATGACGGTCTTGTGCAAGATTGGACGAGTGGAGGCGGCAACTTGCCCAATGTGTGGGACACAGGATGAGACTCTGTCCCATTTACTGGTGTTATGTCTGCAGTTAAATGACTTTAAGTACTATGTTCGACAGTTGTGTGAAGTTTTTTTGCTGGGTGGGGACCGAAGAGCGAGAATGGGAATCCCGTGGGACTGAATTTTGAGATGGGGATTGCAGGAGAGTCTGCCCGAGTCTAGTGGAGCAGCAATTAATTTAATGTTCAGTTTCGCTAGATTCGTGATTGTGCAAAGAAGGAATGCTCTGTTTTTTAAGGGGAGGAGAATCAATCTAAAAGAGTATTTTAAATATAAGCTAAAAGATCATTATAAGGCTATGTGGATGTTTTATTCAGAAAGGAATTTAAGGACAGTACTTTACAACCAATTTTTAAAGTACAATCGATTAATATATGTTACAGGTGACAAATTAAACTTCAGGTTTTGATGTTAAAATGTGGTGGCGGAATGGCTGTGCAGAGCGGCGGAATTGATTTGTATCACACAATGAAATGATCACGATGTTGTAAATGTTCTTAATGTTCAATAAAGTATATTAATAAAAAAAAAGTGGGGAGCACGCTTGTCTCTGAGTCAGAAGGTTGTGGGTTCAAGTCCCACTCCAGGGCCGTGATTTCACTGACCTGGGCGGCTTTTAGGCGGGAGAGTTTGGTGGAGGGGGGTGGCGACGCTGTTGCTGCTGCATAGATCCCATTAATAAATATGATCTTGCCCGAATGGGCCTTGTTAGACCCCGCCCTTCGGTTTCCTGGCCCTATTAAAGGTTGCGGGTCTGGTGTCGTCACTGGATGCCGTGATTATTGCCAGTTTATTTAAAGGAGCCATGCCCCCAGTTAGTGTCAGTTACAAATTGATACCATTCAGCGCTGTCAGTGTTTTGAGTCTCTGCACTATGAGCATGCAGCGCCAAAAGATCAGCACCTCGCTTCTCATAAGAACATAAGAACATAAGAAATAGGAGCAGGAGTAGGCCAATCGGCCCCTCGAGCCTGTTCCGCCACTCAATAAGATCATGGCTGATCTGATCCTAACCGCCAATCCACTATCACAGAACCATCTCCTGAATCTAACAGAATTAGACACATGAAATAGGAGCAGGACCAGGCTACACGGCCCCTGGGCCTGCTCCACTACCCACAGGGCCATGACCGATCTGAACCTAGACTCATGTCCAATTTCCTGCCCGCTCCCCATAACCCTTAATTCCCTTTACTTCTCGGAAACTGTCTATTTCTGTTTTAAATTTATGTAATGATGTAGCTTCTACAGCTTTTTGGGGCAGCATATTCCATGGACCTACCACCCTCTGAGTGAAGTAGTTCCTCCTCATCTCAGTTTTGAAAGAGCAGCCCCTTATTCTAAGACTATGCCCCCTAGTTCTAGTTTCACCCATCATCGGGAACATCCTCCCCGCATCCACCCGATCCAACCCCTTCACAATCTTATATGTTTCAATAAGATCGCCTCTCATTCTTCTGAACTCCAATGAGTAGAGTCCCAATCTACTCAACCTCTCCTCATATGTCCATCCCCTCATCCCCGGGATTAACCGAGTGAACCTTCTTTGTACTGACTCGAGAGCAAGTATGTCCTTTCTTAAGTATGGACACCAAAACTGTATGCAGTATTCCAGGTGCGGTCTCACCAATACCTTGTACAACTGAAGCAATACCTCCCTATTTTTATATTCTATCCCCCTAGCAATGAAAGCCAACATTCCATTGGCCTTCTTAATCACTTGCTGCACCTGCATACTAACCTTCTCAGATGAGTCCCTCCATCATCTTGTGGAGGGAGTGAGAGCAGGTAGGGAGGTTTCCTTCCCTACGGACGGTAGGAAGAGGTCTCCCCAGCAGACAAAGGCAGTGTGGCTGCAGATATCGCAGGAGGTTACGGGGCTGTCAGTGGCGGTTTGCACCTGGGTGCAGTGCCGCAAGAGGTTCAATGATCAGGAAAAGTGAGGATTAAGCCACAATGACCTTGATGCTTCTGTGCGTCTCATCACATTCGCAGCACTCTGCATTGCCACCCCTACTCCTACACAGCCCAACATCCCTTGTACCTTCATCCATCCCTCGAACTCTATCTACATTATCAGGTCCCCATCTTAATATGCACACTCAGCCTTATTGTTATGCAATGACAGCAACGAACTCAAAACTCGAGGAACACCACCTCATCTTCCGATTAGGCACTTTACAGCCTTCTGGACTCAATATCGAGTTCAACAACTTCAGATCATAACCTCGGCCCCTATTATATTTTTTATCCACACTTTTGCTTTGTGACTTTTCCTTTTTTTTCCTCTCTCTCCCACATGGCAGCTGTCTCTCACTCTGCCAGCGCATTTTACACTTCATCCAGAGCCATTGTCTGTTTCTTTACCTGTCCTATTACTATCTCGTCTCACCTTGAATATCTCTTAATGTCTCTTCTTTCATCCCCTCCCCCATTTCCCAGCCCCCAAACTGCCTTTTAATCTTTTCATTTCCTGCCTTTTTTTCTCAGTCCTGACGAAGGGTCTTCGACCTGAAACGTTGACTCTGCTTCTCTCTCCACGGATGTTGCCTGGCCTGCTGAGTTTTTCCAGCGTTTTCTGTTGTTATTTCAAAAGGAGGCAACTTGGTATTGCTAACCTGCTCCATCAAATTCTCCTTGTGAAGCTCTATGCCATTCCATACCATCACTCTCACTGAACCTTCTCTTCTTTCCCTCCTTGCAGGAAAAGATAGCCCACAATAAGAGGGGGAGTACGGGAGGAGGGCCTCCACAAACCATGATATATCTGACGAGTGCAGAGGAGGCAGCACTGGAGATTGCTGGAGTGGTGGACGTTCCGGAAGTGGGGAATGGAGAGAGGGGCTCAGTAGAAGCTGGTGACAGAATGAATTTCCATACCATTGCATCAGTCCTGCATATGGGGTGTGATGCTCATTATGTGGATAATACGAACATAAGAAATATGAGCAGGAATAGGCCACTTGGCCCCTTGAGCCTGCTCCGCCATTCAATAAGATCATGGCTGATCTTGGGCTCAAAGCCACTTCCCCACCCGCTCCCCATAACCCTTCACTCACTTATCTTGCAAAAATCCATCTCTCTCCACCTTAAATGTTTTTAATGACTCAGCCTCCACGGCTCTCTGGGGCAGAGAATGCCACAGATTTACGACCCTCTGAGAGAAGAAATTCCTCCTCAGTTCTAAAAGGGCAACCCTTTATTCTGAAACTATGCCCCCGAGTTCTAGATTTCCCCACGAGGGGTAACATCCTCTCTGCATCTACCTTGTCGTGCCCCCTCAGTATCTTATATGTTTCAATAAGATCACCTCTCATTTTTCTAAATTCCAATAAGTAAAGGCCCAACCTGCTCAGCCTTTCTTCATAAGTCAACCCCCTCATCTTTGGAATTAACCTAGTGAATCATCTCTGAACTGCCTCCAATGCAAGTATATCTTTCCTTTAAATAAGGAGACCAAAACTGTACGCAGTACTCAAGGTGTGGTCTCACCAATACCCTGTACAGTTGTAGCAGGACTTCCCTGCATTTATACTCCAACCCCCTTGAAATAAAGGCCAACATTCCATTTGCCTTTTTGATTACTTGCTGTACCTGCATGCTAACTGTGATAAAAATGATAACATCCGGGAAGTTATGTCATCACTTCCTGTGAACTATGAACTATGAACTGTGTACATACCTCACTTCCTGTAAATGTCACTTCCTGTTGGACTGGTATAAATACTGGTCTGTTCAGTATTGTAAGAGGCTTCTACCAGAGGCATGGTAAAGACCTCTCTTGTATATAGTGTGTTTATAAGTTACTTAAAGCTTACTTTAAAGTTACTTGATGGTAAGTCTCCTTTTTCTTACATCAATTTAAGTAACTTAGTATTTACACTGACAAATACTAGACCTTCAGACAAACTCGGAAGTTAAGGATCCAGGGAACCACCCATCATGGAGAAAATCCTTAGACCTATTCGTCTGGACTTGGACCCGAATACACCAGCAGCTGGCAGGGTATGGAAGCATTGGTATCGTACTTTTGAGAATTTTCTGGATGAATGTAAAGTGGATGCTCCTGCTAAATTGAAGATACTTGTCAATTATGTGACCCCAAAAGTGTTCGAATATGTTGATGACTGGGATAGTTACGAAGAGGTGATTCAGGCACTTAAGAAACTGTATGCGAAGACCCCAAATGAGGTCTATGCTAGACATCTACTGGCCACAGCCCGACAAGGGCCAGGGGAATCAATTGACGAATTCCTGCAAGAACTTCGCAGGCTCAGCGTAGATTGTAACTTTCAGGCAGCCTCAGCTGAACTGTACCGCCAAGAAATGATTCGTGATGCTTTCATCTGCGGGATTGCCTCTCCATTTATACGCCAGCGTCTACTAGAAAGTAAAACACTTGAGCTACAAAAAGCTTTTGACCTAGCTTGTTCACTGGATTTGGCAAAGAGAAATGCAGACCTCTATCAGCTGCCCAGATCTCGATCTGCTGCTGTAGCTGCAACCAGACAATTCAAGCGGTCTCAGGTGAACCCTATCATGGGGGAATCTAATTCTGATAATTCTGATGAAGAAGAGGAGGACGACCCCACTTTAGCAGCCTCTTGGCAATCTAGGAAGGAATGCTTCTTTTGTGGAGATGCTTTTCACCCTAGGAAAACCTGCCCTGCTCGCAATGCAATCTGCAGTTATTGCGGGAAAAAAGGACACTTTGCTAAAGTTTGCCTATCAAGGGCCTCTACGAGGGCCAATCCAGCTAAGGCCTACCGAACTGCCCCAATTAGGGCCTATCAAGATGCTCCAGCTAGGACCTATCAAGCTTCCTCTCGAGCTCTCTCCCGAAGAAGCACACCGAGAGTTTTAGCCACTCTCTGTGCAACGACACCAATTACAGCTGCTTGCCCACAGAACCTGTCTCAGGCAGCCACAAAAATTTCAATTAAAGGGCATACCTTAGATGCCTTAATTGACTCAGGAAGTACTGATAGTTTCATTAAGGAACAGATTGTTGCGAAATTGAAACTACATGTCTTCCCATCGGACCAGGCAATGGCGATGGCCCAGTCATCACTTAATACCAGAATCTCCGGCTTTTGTGTTGTTGATATGACACTTCATGGTCGTATGTATCCCTCCACCCGACTTTCGGTGCTCAAAGACTTATGTAGTGATCTCCTCTTAGGGCTGGACTTCCAAAAACAGCATAAGAAACTCACCATTGAGTTTGGTGGATCCAAACCCGGACTTACTATTTCTAATATACCATCTAAATTACCATTTTGTGCATTATCAGCAGCTTCACTTAATGAACCCTCATTATTTGCCAGTATTCCGCCTCAATGCCAACCGATAATAACGAAATCGCGGCGCTTTAATCAGGAAGACCAGTCTTTTATTGCGGCTGAAATCTCTCGACTTCTAGCAGAGGATATCATTGAACCATGTTCGTCGCCCTGGCGGGCTCAAGTCGTCATTGTCAAGAACCCTCTAAAACCTCACAAACAGCGACTATGCATCGATTATTCGCAAACCATCAATCAATATACCGACTTGGACGCCTACCCATTGCCACGCATTGATGATATGGTTAATAAACTGGCCGAATACAAAGTGTTCTCAACTTACGATTTAAAAAGTGCCTATCATCAGTTACCCTTGAAGGTCTCAGATAAGCAGTACACAGCCTTTGAGGCTAATGGACGGCTGTACCAATTTCGTCGCCTCCCATTCGGGGTTACTAATGGAGTGGCTGTCTTTCAACGGGCAATGGATGGCCTGGTTAAGCAGGAAAACCTAAGGGACACTTTTCCCTATCTTGATAACATTACCATTGCAGGTCACGATCAACAGGAACACGACTCCAACCTCCAAAAATTTCGGGATGCCCTCCATCGCCGTAATTTGACCCTGAATGAATCCAAATCTGTTGAGTCGCAACCGACCATCAACATCCTTGGCTACTGCGTAGGCAATGGTATCATTAAGCCAGACCCAGAAAGACTTCGCCCGCTCCAAGAGCTCCCGTCACCTAAGAATCCGGCTTCTTTACGTCGGGCTCTCGGTCTGTTTGCATACTACGCTAAATGGATTCCTCATTTTTCGGACGAAATCCAACCCTTGCTGCATGCTAGATCATTTCCACTGGGAACAGCGGCTGTTGCAGCCTTTAACCTTCTCAAAAAACAGTTGGAGAAAGCGGCTCTTCACTCCATTGATGAGAATCTCCCTTTCGTGGTTGAATGTGATGCCTCGGAGGTGGCGATCTCGGCTACTCTGAATCAGGAAGGTCGTCCTGTAGCATTTATGTCCAGGACCTTACAAGGTGCCGAGCTACATTATCCTCCGGTTGAGAAAGAAGCCACAGCCATCATAGAGGCAGTACGGAAGTGGAACCATTTTCTAGCTCGCCAGCACTTTACGTTGATCACGGACCAACGATCAGTCGCCTTCATGCTCGATAATCGAAAACGAACCAAAATTAAGAATAATAAAATACAACTTTGGAGGATGGAACTGGCCTCTTTTGGTTATACCATTCTCTATCGGCCTGGCAAGGAGAATGTGGCCCCGGACACCCTCACACGGGCATTCTGCTCCACTATGTTATCCTCCACTCTCATGGATGTCCACAATGGTTTGTGTCATCCTGGCGTTACGCGCATGCTACATTTCGTACGATCACGGAATCTCCCTTTTTCCACTGGAGATGTAAAGAAAATATGCTCAGAATGCCGGCTTTGTGCGGAATTAAAACCTTAGTTCTTCCGCCCCTCAGATGGTATACTCATACATGCAACCCAACCGATGCAACGACTTAGCATCGATTTTAAGGGCCCAGTGCCCTCTTCAACTCGGAACACATATTTGCTCACCATGATCGACGAATATTCACGTTTTCCGTTTGCCTTCCCCTGCTCCAATATGCTGGCATCCACAGTAATCTGCTGCCTTGAGCAGGTATTTTCTCTCTGTGGCATGCCGGCTTATATTCACTCAGATCGGGGTCCATCCTTTATGTCAAGGGAACTCAAGGACTACCTCTCAGAACGGGGAATTGCTACAAGCAAAACAACACCATACCATCCCATCGGAAATGGGCAGGTAGAGAGGTATAACGGTATCATCTGGAATTCTGTACGTCTCGCTTTAAGATCTCGGGGCCTACCAGACCAGCAATGGGAAACAGTGCTTCCGGATGCATTGCACTCTATACGGTCCCTGCTTTCTACAGCCACAAATACTACACCTCATGAGCGGTTCTTTGGATTCCAGCGTCGCTCATCTCATGGGACATCACTCCCGTCATGGCTAACTACTCCTGGACCTGTATTACTCCGAAGATACGTTCGGACGTCTAAAAATGACCCTCTTGTAGATGAGGTCGAACTAACCAATGCCAACCCCACCTATGCAAACATACGATATTCCGACGGCCGAGAATCTACCGTATCATTACGGGATCTGGCTCCCTGCCCACCAGGACCTAGTGGGACATCGGGTGATGGCATTTCACCAGGAAACTCTTGGGACCTATCGGGTACCCCTCTCCAGGATCCTGATCGGACACCAACTAGCTTGGTGCCGGTAGAACCCCGTGCTCAAGGTTGCGACCCTCCCAGTACCGCGCATGAAAGTACTGATCCGCCACAGACCAGCTCTGCACCTCCCTCTGAACAGAGCCAGTCCGACTTTGAACCTATTGGGGCTCGTACTCGAAGCCATGATCTCCCCGACCCTTCACAGGGCAATCGAGGCCACACAGACTCTGACCAATGGCCAACCGCATGTAAGCGGACCAGCGACCCTCTACGACGGGAATCCAAACGGGTGCGACTCTTCCTTGTTCGGCGGCTGCGGACCAAAAGGTAGACCACAGCCTCCTAATCCTGCAGGAGGGAAGAATGTGATAAAAATGATAACATCCGGGAAGTTATGTCATCACTTCCTGTGAACTATGAACTATGAACTGTGTACATACCTCACTTCCTGTAAATGTCACTTCCTGTTGGACTGGTATAAATACTGGTCTGTTCAGTATTGTAAGAGGCTTCTACCAGAGGCATGGTAAAGACCTCTCTTGTATATAGCGTGTTTATAAGTTACTTAAAGCTTACTTTAAAGTTACTTGATGGTAAGTCTCCTTTTTCTTACATCACTAACATTTTGTGTTTCATGCACAAGGACCCCCAGGTCCCTCTGAACTGTAGCATTTTGTAATCTCTCTCCATTTAAATAATAATTTGCTTCATTATTTTTCCTGCCAAAGTGGATAACCTCGCACTTTCCCACATTATACTCCATCTGCCAAATGTTTGCCCACTCACTTAGCCTGTCTCTATCCCTTTGCGGACTCCTCGAGTCCTCTGCACAACTTGCTTTCCCACCCATCTTTGTATCATCTGCAAACTTGGCTACATTACACTCAGTCCCTTCATCCAAGTCATTAATGTAGATTGTAAATAGTTGAGGCCCCAGCACTGATCCCTGTGGCACCCCACTAGTTACCGTTTGCCAACCGTAAAATGACCCATTTATCCCGACTCTCTGCTTTCTGTTAGTTAGCCAATTCTCTATCCATGCTAATATATTATCCACAACTCCGTGAGCTCTTACCTTATGCAGTAAGTTTTTATGTGGCACCTTATCGAATGCCTTCTGGAAATCCAAATACACCACATCCACTGGCTCACCTTTGTCCACCCTACTCGTTACATCCTCAAAGAACTCCAGCAAGTTTGTTAAACATGATTTCCCTTTCATAAAACCATGCTGACTCCGCTTGACTGCATTATGATTTTCCAAATGCCCTGCTACTGCTTCCTTAATGAAGGACTCCAGAATTTTCCCAACGACAGATGTTAAGCTAACTGGTCTATAGTTTCCCGCTTTCTGTCTCCCTCCTTTCTTAAATAGGGGTGTTACATTTGCAGTTTTCCAATCCGCTGGGACCTCTCCAGAGTCCAGGAAATTTTGGTATATTGCAACCAATGCATCTACTGTCTCTGCAGCCACTTCTTTTAAGACCCTGGGATGCAGGGTATGTGGTATGTGTCTGCAGTAGACATCCTGTATATCTAACTGATATCATTACTCTCCCACAGGTCCATCAAGAGCCCCCCCCCCCCACAATGTCCAGGAGGAACAGCAAGAAGACTCCTCAGAGGAGCCTCCTGCCTCTGAGGGCGCATCGTCACCTCAGCTAAGGCAACCCAGCACCAGCGCAGAGTCGCACACCTTGGTGGGTATGTCCCGAGATAGGGTGGTGTCGTCACCTGGTGTCTCACAGATCACAACTGAGCAGCAGCAGATGGTGGAGACATTGACAGCAGTGGAGACTCCTTGTCGGAGGGCGCTGACGCGGATGCAGATGCTGTGCCTCGGGGGCCATCCAGGAAGAGGGTGATCCTGCAGGAACAAGTGCAGGAGGCTCTGACTGGTTTTGCAACCGCGGTGACTGCGAGTGTGCAGAGAATGGAGGAGTCCATCTCCAGCATGAGTAACACCGTGGCACAGTCATTGGCAACTATAGCTTCCTCCATGGATAGGATGGCCACCTGCATGGAGGAGACACGGCATCAGTCGCATGAGAACATGGTTTCTATTCAAAATAGATGCTCATCTATGGAGGAGAGATGGGTGTCTATGGAGGAGAGATGAGCATCTATGGAGGAGAGAAACCAGAAGCTCATAGACGTCCTTTGTAGGAGGGATGTCAGTATAGAGGTGGGCCCTCATGGCCCCACTGAAGTGTAGCAAGGTGCTCTCCAGCTACTTGCTAGCAGGGAAGTGTGGGGTCCCATGAGAGGGATAATGGTGAGAGGGGACATGGAAGGGGGGCTCCGCTCCAAGCGCTCTGACTTCCAACCCCTCGGTCAGAGCCCCAGATGCCTCCCCGGACAGCGATGGCTGAGTCTGTGCATGCACAGTCACAGGAGGAGCAGACCTTGGCGGAGCCATCAGCGGCTCCAAAACCCAGAGGACGACCGCCAAGGGCATCTAAGCAGGTGCAGCACGGAGTTGAGGAGGCTGCCTCTACCCCTGATGAAGCCACAGGGGTAGCACAACATAGAAGCACCTGGAAAAGAAAGATCCCACACAAAGTCACTTGGGTGTCTTTTTCATTATCAATGTCATGTTAATATTCTATGAACTCCTTTTAATAAATCATGTAATTGTCACACTTTGAGGTTGTTGCCAAATTTGTGTGATTAAATGGAAGTGGCGGAGTGAAGGGTCAGGGCTCATTTCTCACCCAGCAATGGTGGAGAGCGTCAAAACAAGGGAGTAATCATAGTTTGACTGCTGCATGGTGTTGGTGTTAGGTGATGCCAACCTGCGCACACATGTGACAGCCACATGTATGAGCTACATGAAGTTATTGAAATCTGCCATTGATTAGGGTATCCCTGGTGTGACGGGCAGCAACGTGCTCGCGTACTGGTCGCAATGGGACCGCTGGCTTGTCCAGGTGTTCCTCATCCTCGTAACCAACCTCATCGTGAGCATCCTCGTCCTCATCCTCCTCGCCCTCATCCTCCTCGTCCTCATCCTCCTCGTCCTCTGATGAGGCTGTGCACTCAGCACCGTTTTCCTCATCCAGCACTAATTCTCGCTGCTGCGCTATGTTGTGCAGGGCGCGGCATACCACGACTATTCGGGAGACCCTGGCTGGTGCGAACTGAAGGGCTGCTCCAGATCTGTCGAGGTATCTGAAGCGCATTTTGAGCAAGCCTAATGTCTGCTCGATGACACTTCTGGCGGAAATGTGGCTTTGATTATAACGTCCCTCAGGCTCGTTTGTTGGCCTCCTCAAAGGTGTCATGAGCCATGTCTTCAGGGATAGACCTTGGGCTGGATTTTCATTGAGGAGTCGGGTAGGAGGCGGGACTACAACTTTCGGGGTTGTAGTCCCGCCTCCATCGAGTTGTAGCCAACCCACGCGATTTAGATTTGATTGACCTTGTTGAGCCTGCCCAGCGGGCTCAGCAGGCCAATTAAGGGCCACCCGGCAACAGGTGACGTCACAGATTGATATTTCATCTGTCAAGACCTTTTGACAGATGAAATATCAGCGTTTAACAGCTGTTTGAAGCTGTCAAACACTGACAATCTGTACTCCAGGTTAATTCCCTCCTGTCAGGATGATTTAGAGATCTCCCCGGAACAGAAAGCTGAATGCTGGAACTTTTGACAGATCGCGGCCATTCTGCTTTCTGTGCCGGTGAGACGAGGGACTCCCGAGACCTGAGGGAAGGAAGGCTGTAAAGGTAAGTAAATGCAAGTACAACTTCCTTAAACATTTTACACAGACCAAACACACTTACCTCCGCACTCATGCACCCATCACTCACCTGAACACCGGACATCTCGAACCCTCCAAGCCCTTCATCCCGACGGCCCGCCTCGCTAACTTGGCGTGGTTTGGAGCTGTCGGGAATCCCAGATTTCAACAATGAAAATAGGGATTAGGCTAAAAACTGCCTGTTAACTACCTGTTAACAGGCAGTTAATTGGCACTAATCCCTCAGGGAGGCGGGTCCCAGTGCGGGGCGGGTATCTGCTTCCTTTGAAACTGGCACGGAGGCGGGTTGGGGGCGGAATGGGTTCGTGCCCCCCCCGATTTCGGGATTTTAACCCCCCACACGCCTCCAATCCTGCCTCCATGGCCCAATGAAAATCCTGCCCCTTGTCTCCAAGAAGCCAGCCGGCAAGACTCTTTGGTGGTGCGAAGAGCTGAGGGATGGTGGAATGGCGCAGGATGTACGAGTCAAGGCAGCTGCCAGGGAACTTGGCGCACACATGGATGATAATCTTCCTATGGTTGCAGACCAGCTGAACGTTGAGGGAGTGGAAGCCCTTGTGGTTAACAAATGCTACTGGGTAGTGATGGGGTGCCCTGATGGCCACATGTGTGCAGTCGATGACTCCCTGCACCCATGGGAAGCCAGCTAGAGCAGCAGAGCCAAGCGCACGCTCATTGGCACTGGCTTCATTAGTGGCAAAATGTATATAATTTGCGGACTTGTTAAAGAGGGCATCGGTTACCTGTGCAATGCTTCTGTGTGCGGCCTACTGCGAGATGCCGCAAAGGTCTGCTGCAGATGCCTGGAAGGAGCCTGAGGCGAAGAAGTTGAGGGAAAGGGTGAGTTTGACAGCCACCGGTAAGGGGTGTCCACCCCTTTCTCTGGGCTGCAGGTCTGGCTCCAACAAAGTGCAAATGTCAGTGATGACCTGGCGCGATAGCCTGAGCCTCCTTTGGCACTGCATGCTCCGTCATGTCGAGGAAGCTCACCGTCTGCCTGTATACCCTGTTTTGAGGGTATGGCCTCCGATGCGGTGCAGCCCTGCGCTGATGCCCTGTGCAGCATCAGGTGGTTCAGGAGAAGGTTGGCGCTCTTGTTGTTGCTGCTGCTGCTGGTGTGGCTGGTTCTGCTGATGCTGCGGGCGATCGTCATCAGATTCGGAGGACCAAAGTGAGAGAGCATAAATCTTGCCCATTCTGAAGTTTGAGATGGCAGGTGAAGTTGAGATGATGGATCCAATCTATCAAGGGCGAGATATTATGTTGCAAGGAGATGACAGCGAATAGAGAATTTACTGCAAACACTTCTCAGCTGCATAAAGCTGAAAAATCTCTTCCAAATACTGAAGGCTGAAGCTTCTGAGATTGGAAAGTGACCAGCTGTGAAATGGTTGCTTTTATATCACTTTTGCAGCTGTCATCTATTGAAAGAAATGGAGAGTTGTTCAGAACCCGACATACTGATCTGGTGTGATTCCCGAGCGATTGGAACCTCGTGGAAAACTTGGGAAAATGCTTGGTAACTGGTAAAATGGTGATTAAATTGCTTTGAAAAGCGCTCTTAACAAGCGTAATTGAATGACCCGCCACTGAGTGCCGTGTTGGCAAAGCGCAGGCACAGCCGGCACCAGGGAAAGTCAGAAGGAGGCGGGTTTAGAACAGGATACCGCCCCGCTGTCAATCTTTTGGATTTGGACAGCGGACCCGCCTCCGAAACCGCCCTCTGAGCACCGGCAAAATTCAGCCCCTGGCGACTTGAGCACATAAGCTAGGCTGACAGTCCAATGCAGTGCTGAGGGAGTGTTGCAGTGTTGGAGGCGCCGTCTTTCGGTTGCAACGTTAAACCGAGGCTCTGTCTGCCTTTTGTGGTGGATGTAAAAAATCCCATGGCACAATTTTGAAGAGCAGGTGAGTTCGCCCCGGTGTCCTGGCCAATATTTGTCCCTCAATCAATAAAACAAAAACAGATTATCTGGTCATTATCACATTGCTGTTTGTGGGAGCTTGCTGTGCACAAATTGGCTGCCGCGTTTCCTACATTACAACAGTGACTACACTTCAAAAGTGCTTCATTGGCTGTAAAGCACTTTGGGATGTCCTGAGGTCGTGAAAGGCGCTATAGAAATGCAAGTCTTTCTTTCTAAGGGGACTTGATGAAAAGAGGGAACCAGTGGAGAGAGAATAATCTGGGTCGTTTGTGCAACCCCCAATGGTTGGTTAGAGCACAACATTAGTAGGAGGTTATCTTCCCATCTCGACAAGGAAAGCAAGAGAGCGTCACTTCGTTTTATATGCACCTGACAGCTTTTGTTTTAAAAATGTTTTCTTTTGGTGGTTGAAGAATAAGATTCTTGGATACTTGCTCATGCCTGCGTAGGGAGCTTATGGGCGGACTTTGTCAGCCCCGAGGAAGTGGGTATGGAGGCGGGACTGCCGGTAAAGTTGCAGAATTAGTGGGTGGGTGGCAAACCCGCCCCCATCCCGCCTCTGTGCCCTGTTGCCAGGAGGCAGGAAGCTGTCCTGCCCCAGGTCCCGTCTCCTCGAGGCGGGAAAGGGATTAAAGCCTATTAACTGCCTGTTAACGGATAGTTAACAGGCAGAAAATAGGATTATTCCCATTTTACCTTCCCAAGTGCAGGCTTCCCCACCTCGGGGAACCCCGTCAGGGTGGAGCAGATGAGTAGGTCTGCGGGGGTCGGAGGGGTCTGAAAGTGCAATGTAGAGGTGAGTGATGGGTGCAAGTGTGGAGTGGTCAGTATGTAAAGTGAGTGTAAAGTGTTAGAAAATGTTCACTTACCTTTGTTTCTGCCTTCAGCCGCTGTGGAAACGGAGTCCTCGACATCTTCATTGTAGATTTCACAGACTGGCTGTTGGATCCTCCGAACCAACAGCCAGGTGATTTCTGCAAAGTTGAAAGGTTTGATGAGTCCTGAACACAAGGACTCATCAAACTACACAGAATGTCAGTGTCTGACAGCTTCACAGAGCTGTCAAATGCTGACATTTCTTCTTTCAAAAGTTCTTGACAGATGGCACGTCAGACGTTGATGTGCTCTGTCACTGACTTCCCCCTAATTGGCCTGCTGAGCCCGCTGGGCGGGCTTAACAAGGTCAATCAGGGGAAAATCCCGCTGGTTGGCCAGAAGCTGATGGAGGCGGGATTGAAAGCCGGCAAGCAGCAGTCCCGCCTCCAAAAGCATCCCATTGACAAAATCCAGCCCTATGTGTTAGCTCTCTTCCTAGTGCAACGGAGTCGGGTGTGCTCAGATACAAGTTTAACAGCAGCAACAACAACAACTTGTATTTATACAGCACCTTTAACATAGTAAAACATCCCAGGACACTTCACAGGAGTATTATAAGACAAAAATTTGACACCGAGCCACATAAGGATAAATTAGGGCAGGTGACCAAAAACTTGGTCAAAGAGGTAGGTTTTAAGGAGCGTCTTAAAGGAGGAAAGAGAGGTAGCGAGGCGGAAAGGTTTAGGCAGGGAATTCCAGAGCCTAGGGCCTAGGCAGCTGAAGGCACGGCCACCATTGGTTGAGCGATTATAATCAGGGATGCTCAAGAGACCAGAATTAGAGGAGCGCAGCTATCTCGGGGGGGTTGTGGGGCTGGAGTAGTTTACAGATATCTGGAGGGGCGAGGCCATGGAGGGATTTGAAAACAAGGATGAGAATTTTGAAATCGAGGGTTGCTTAACCAGGAGCCAATGTAGGTTAGCGAGCACGGGGTTGATGGGTGAACAGGACTTGGTGCAAGTTAGGACACGGGCAGCCGAGTTTTGGATGACCTCAAGTTTACGGAGGGTAGAATGTGGGAGGCCAGCCAGGAGTGCGTTGGAATAGTCAAGTCTAGAGGTAACAAAGGCATGGATGAGGGTTTCAGCAGCAGATGAGCTGAGGCAGGGGCAGAGACGGGCGGTGTTACGGAGGTGGAAATAGGCAATCTTAGTTATGCTGTGGATATGTGGTCGGAAGCTCATTTCAGGGTCAAATATGACACCAAGGTTGCGAATATTATGGTTCAGCCTCAGACAGATGTTAGGGAGAGGGATGGAGTCAATGGCTGGGGAACAGAGTTGGTGGCGGGGACCAAAAACAATGGCTTCGGTCTTCCCAATATTTAATTGGAGAAAATTTCTGCTCATCAAGAACTGGATGTCGGACAAGCAGACTGACAACAAGGGTCAGATGTGCAGTACATTTGGTTCAACGCAAGGTGCGGCAACGCGTTGTCCCATTTCGTTTTAATAATCACTTTAAAAATTGAAAAGGAATTGCGACATTGTACTGTCACTCATCCATCAGCAGGCTCTCTGCTGTGTTTCAGGACTAATGGCCTCATGACTCGGACCCTTTTAATATCCTATCCAGTTGCAAATATAAAAAGACAAAAGGGGGAAAGGTTGGCCCTGTGTACTGGACCTTGATGTTCACTGAGGTGCCCTGCAGTGGGTACTGTATTAGTTTTTATTTCACAAGCTCATGGCGGCATCACCATAAAGCTATCATCGTCAACATCGTTGTGACACCACATCGAACCATTTTAGGTCAGGGAATTTGTGGGGGGCAAATGAGAAAGTTCACATGTGGCAGCAGAGTTTGGTTAAGGGATGATATCTGGCCTTACTCCTTGGGAGGAAGGTGGCTATCTGAAATATCACTCTTTCAAATACATTGACATTTGGGTCACCAGCTGGTGAGCTCATGTGATTAATCTGACAACAGCAATTGAGCAACAATGGAGTCTGTGTGAACCTCTCACCTCGCGGAGGCCCGCTGATTGAGAGATATTGACCTTCAGCCTAATCCTCCTGTGGTTTTTCTGAAGAATTGGCAGCAAGTACAAAACACATCCATTACTGTTCGATTCAAACTTTGCTTCTGACATGAAGAGCTCCGAAAAGCAGCAGTGGCAATCAAGCTGACACAGAAAAATGTGCCGGGCCCATGTCACGTAACTGTTGCCACAGCTGGAAACTGAAAAATAAGTCATTTTCCTCTGTGAATGAAGCCATGGGAAATGTGCTGCAACACCACTGGAACTCTGCTCTTGGACTCTCAGCTGTATCATTTGTCACTGCCTTGGACGCCCTTGGGCTGTAAACATGAGGTCCTTCCCACATATTCCTGCCTTAACTCCAGCAGCAGTGAGGTGGAAAGGCCTCAAAGTTAAGGAAGAACTTGCTTTTATATAGCACCTTTCATGACCTCAGAACATCCCAAAGTGCTTCATAGAAACATAGAAGATAGGAGCAGGAGTAGGCCATTCGGCCCCTTGAGCCTGCTCCGCCATTCAATGAGATCATGGCTGAACATCCAAGTTCAGTACCTTGTCCCTGCCTTCTCCCCATATCCTTTGATCCTTTTAGCCTTAAGAAATATATCTAACTCCTTCTTGAATATATTTAATGAATTGGCCTCAACTGCCTTCTGTGGTAAAGAATTCCACAGGTTCACCACTCTCTGGGTGAAGAAATTCCTCCTCATCTCTGTCCTAAATGGCTTACCCATTATCCTTAGACTGTGACCCCTGGTTCTGGACTCCCCCGCCATCGGGAACATCCTTCCTAGTCTAGTCCTGTTAGAATTTTAAAAGTTTCGATGAGATCCCCTCTCATTCTTCTAAACTCCAGCAAATATAGGCCAATCGACCCAATCTCTCCTCATACATCATTCCTGCCATCCCAGGTATCAGTCTGGTGAATCTTCGCTGCACTCCCTCCATGGCAAGAACATCCTTCCTCAGATAAGGCGACCAAAACTGCACACAATATTCAAGGTGTGGTCTCACCAAGGCCCTATACAACTGCACCAAGACATCCTTGTTCCTGTACTCGAATCCTCTCGCTACGAAGGCCAACATACCATTTGCCTTCTTAACCGTCTGCTGCACCTGCATGCTTACCTTCAGCGACTGGTGCACAAGGACACCCAGGTCTCGTTGCACTTCCCCTTCTCCCAATCTATTGCCGATCAGATAATAATCTGCCTTCCTGTTTTTGCCACCAAAGTGGATAACCTCACATTTATCCACATTATACTGCATCTGCCATACATCTGCCCAATCACCCAACCTGTCCAAATGATACTGGAGTTTCTCGGCATCCTCCTCACAGCATACACGCCAACCCAGCTTTGTGTCGTCTGCAAACTTGGAGATATTACATCTAGTTCCCTCGTCTAGATCATTAATATATATTGTGAATAGCTGGGGTCCTAGCACCGATCCCAAAGTACTTCACATCCAATGAAATACTTTTAAAGTGTAGTCACTGTTGCAATGCAGGGAGGTGTGGCAGAGAATGTGTACAAGGACCCACAAACATCAATGAGAGTAACGACCAGTTATCTGTATCTGGAGGTGTTGACTGAGGCCTAAATGTTGGTCAGAACACTATTCATCTTCGAATAGTGCCATGGGATCTTTGACATCCACATGAGAGCACAGCTGAGCCTTGGTTTATCATCTCATCCGAAAGATGGCACCTCTGATAGTGCAGAACTTCCTTAGTACTGCACTGGAGTGTCAGCCTAAATTACGTGCTCAAGTCCCTGGAGTGGGACTTGAACCCACAACCTTGTGACTCAGGCGAGAAGTGCTACCCACTGAGCCATGGCTGACACCTTAGGATAGAATCTGAAGACAGTACGTCTCGGCCTTCTCCTGGAGTTTCCGCTTTGGCCTTGAAATTCCACAAAGGTTCTGCCGGTTTCCTACCCATCCTGTTCCTCTATCCCTTCAATCCCTTTCCCGTCATCCACCTATCCAATCTAACCTTGAATGTTGGCACAGGCTGGGAATTTCCAAGGGGCTGCTCTCGTTCCTCCGCCTTAACTTTGCCGGAAATGCGACGCCAAATTTACGGTGGAGCCGGAGCATTTGCGAGGAAATTTCCCGGCCGGAGTTTCTGCTTCATCACTAACCATGGAAGCAAATCTCACGGCCTCACAACTCTCTGTGTGAAGTGGTTTCTCCTGCACTTTGTTCTACATTTCCTACATTTAGTCTTCTGCCAATGGCCCCTCGTTCTTGATCCCTCAACGACTAGAAACAGTCTGCTCTTATCTACTCTGTCCCATCCTTTCCTTATTTTAAACACTTCTATGATATCAACCTATAATCTGCCTTGTTTGAACAAAAAAGAATGACCCAATTTTTCAAGTCTTTCACTTCTGAAAACAGATTTGTCACTTTATGCCTTGTCCTACATTACATTAGTCTGTCCCTATGCAGGCAAGTTTCGAGTACAACTTCACCATGTTAAACTAATTAGACACTGGAATTATATATTTTTAAGCTGCTCCAATCTAGGGGATGGGAGACACTACAATTCATCGTAAAACTGCATTTAATTAATTAAGCACTTGCTATTTGCCACAATGGGCTGTCCCACTTCATAGGGCGGTGTCCCATATTCATCAATCTCAAGGTTGCATTTTGCAGATACTGAATAAACCCCTTGATGACTAATTTCCCTTCATACCTTGGGCCTATTTTAGTAACCCTTTGAGAGACCCAGTGTGTTTTATGTTACGCACCCCCTGTTATGCAACCTCTACGTTAATGGTACTCTGTACATAGATACATAGAAGATAGGAGCAGAAGTAGGCCATTCGGCCCTTCGAGCCTGCTCCGCCATTCAATGAGATCATGGCTGATCATCCAAAGTCAGTACCCAGTCCCTGCCTTCTCCCCATATCCCTTGATCCCTTTAGCCTTAAGAAATATATCCAACTCTTTCTTGAATATACTTAATGAACTGGCCTCCACCGCCCTCTGTGGTAGAGAATTCCACAGGTTCACCACTCTCTGGGTGAAGAAATTCCTCATTTCAGTCCTAAATGGCTTACCCCTTATCCTTAGACTATGACCCCTGGTTCTGGGCTCCCCGGCCATCAGAAACATCCTTCCTGCATCTAGTCTGTCCAGGCCTGACAGAATTTTATAGGTTTCGATGAGATCCCCTCTCATTCTTCTAAACTCCAGTGAGTATAAGCCCAATCGACCCAATCTCTCCTCATACGTCATTCCTGCCATCCCAGGTATCAGCCTGGTGAATCTTCGCTGCACTCCTTCCATGGCAAGAACGTCCTTCCTCAGGTAAGGCGACCAAAACTGCACACAATACTCAAGGTGTGGTCTCACCAAGGCCCTGTACAACTGTAGCAAGACATCCTTGTTCCTGTACTCAAACCCTCTTGCTACGAAGGCCAACATACCATTTGCCTTCTTAACCGCCTGCTGCACCTGCATGCTTACCTTCAGCGACTGGTGTACAAGAACACCCAGGTCTCTTTGCACTTCCCCTTCTCCCAAACTATTACCATTCAAATAATAATCTGCCTTCCTGTTTTTGCCACCAAAGTGGATAACCTCACATTTATCCACATTATAGTGCATTTGCCATGTTTCTGCCCAATCACCCAACCTGTCCAAATCGTGCTGGAGTTTCACGACATCCTCCTCACAGCATACCCTCCCCCCCAGCTTTGTGTCGTCTGCAAATTTGGAGATATTACATCCAATTCCCTCGTCCAGATCATTAATATATATTGTGAACAGCTGGGGTCCTAGGACCGATCCTTGCGGTACCCCACTAGTCACTGCCTGCCACTCGGAAAACGACCCGTTTATTCCAACTCTTTGCTTTCTGTCCGCCAACCAGTTCTCTATCCAAGTCAATACCTTGCCCCCAATCCCATGTGCCTTAATTTTGCACGCTAATCTCTTATGCGGGACCTTATCGAAAGCCTTCTGAAAGTCCAAATACACCACATCCACTGGTTCTCCCTTATCTATTTTACCAGTTACATCCTCAAAAATTTCCAGTAGATTAGTCAAGCATGATTTACCTTTTGTAAATCCAGGTTGACTTTGTCCGATCCAGTCACTGCTTTCCAAGTGCTCTGCTATTACATCTTTTAAAATGGACTCTAGCATTTTCCCCACTACCGATGTCAAGCTTACCGGTCTATAATTCCCCATCTTTTCTCTACCACCTTTTTTGAATAGTGGGGTAACATTAGCTACCCGCCAATCCATGGGTACCGTTCCAGAGTCTATCGAGTTCTGGAAGATGACCAGCAATGCATCTACTATTTCTAGGGCCACTTCCTTAAGTACCCTGGGATGTAGATTATCAGGCCCTGGGGATTTATCGGCCTTCAGTCCCATCAATTTTCCTAACACCATTTCCCTACAAATACTGATTTCTTTCAGTTCCACCCTTTCATCAGACCCTATGTTCCCCGGCATCTCTGGGAGGTTATTTGTGTCCTCCTTTGTGAAGACAGAACCAAAATATGTATTTAGTTGGTCTGCCATTTCTTTGTTCCCCATTATAAATTCCCCCGATTCTGACTGCAAGGGACCTACGCTTGACTTCACCAATCTTTTTCTCTTCACATATCTTTCAAAGCTTTTACAGTCAGTTATTATGTTCTCTGCAAGCTTACTCTCATATTCTATTTTCCCTTTCTTAATGAATCCCTTTGTCCTCCTTTGTTGAATCCTAAACTGCTCCCAATCCTCAGGGTTATTGCAACTAGTGCCCGGGCGCGGCGATGTTTGCGTCGATCACAAAATTAACTAGACATTTTGCGGCGGCGCTAAACACTACTGCCACGATCTCCTACGCCGGCAGATCGTGATGTCAGTCGAGTGTGCAATGCCCCGGTAGCGCCCCGGACCGGATATTGAGTGGCGCCCCCTGCCTTACCGCCTGCTGCTAGCAACGACAGGTTGAGGGGAGCGTTTGGCAGTTGGGAAGGGACTGGGGGAGCGCTATTTAAAGGCGACCGCTTCCTGCCTTTTTTTGTTGGTGATATTTTTGCACCACGCATTCTGAGAGAGAGAGAGAGAGACTTCTGGAGAGATTCAACGCTGTGTGAAGGAGTTTTGGGTACTGAGCAACACTTTGCAGGTTCATTTTGATTTGTCCTTCCTTGTATCGATTTAGAAGAGACTGTGAGCTCTTTCCTTGGGTCTCTCCATTGTTCTTTCCAGAAGATTTGATGTACAGGTCTCTCCAGGCCGAGATTCAAGGCTGCAATGAGCAGGGTGTGGATGGAGAGCAAGATCGACCCTCCCCTTTAAGAACTGGCCGGCGCCAGTGTGTCTGTGTTCCATTGCTGACTGACATCACATGAGCTTCGCCAGCGCTGTGAGGTAGCGCCTCGCTCCTCGACCTTTGCGCCTTAAGACAGGTGTGAAGCGCCTGATTTAGCGCTCCCATCACCTCCAGGGGCGATAAAAGCCAAGTTTGAAGTCGGAGGCGATAATTAGCGCCAGGCGCTAAACTTTGCGCACGGCCAATAATCGTGCCCCAAACGGGGCGATACTGAATTTTTCCCCCCTAGTCTTTTCAACCTCACTGATAGCTTGTAATGCGAGCCATTATCTGAGCTTCCAGTTCGATTGTAAAAGGTACTTCAAGTTGCTTGAAAAAAATAATGTATCAGGGATACTTGTGTAACTAGAATTTGTACTGTATTGGAAAAACTGACATTCAACAATATCTACAACAAGCAAAAGATAGCACAAAAGACTATTTCAGACTGGTATAAATTTAAGTCAATGTGTCACGAACACACACATATACAAAAGACTGTGTGCAGATGGGATTAAAATCATAAAAACATGGAGAATCTGAAACCTCTGCAATGTTCAAACAGGGTTCACATATCAGGAAGTTTGCATCAATGCTGTACACTTTAACACCAACAACTTGCATGTATGTAGCAAAAGCAAAATACTGCGGATGCTGGAAATCTGAAATCTGAACAGAAAATGTTGGAAACACTCAGCAGGTCAGGCATCATCTGTGGAGAGAGAGAAACAGTCAACGTTTCAGGTCTGGCAAAAGGTCATCCACCTGAAACGTTAACTCAGTTTCTCGCTCCACAGATGCTGCCTGATCTGCTGAGTATCTCCAGCATTTTCTGCATTTATATAGCACCTTTAACATAATTAAACATCCCAAGGCACTTCATGGATCTTTACATGTGGGGCCTTAGACAATTGTGCAAATAGATATACTTGTGATGTCAGATAAATAGAAAATATAAAAATTATATTTTGAATAGAATTGTCTGCAGACAGCAATAATACATAAACATCCCCACCCGTACAGGTGGATTTGTGGAGATACTTATCACATCTCTCTGATCCCCAGAATTGTCTCCTTTTTTTGTTCTAATTCAATTCACTTCACAAAAAATGCCCGTCTTATTCAATGGGTTCTGCTGCAACGCAAACCAGCTTGATGGAAATAAGGTTTACTGTAAGCGGGAATGTTTCCAAAGCAGTCCTGGATAATGAATGTGTGGGGTTGCCAAACTCAAGGCAAGCTACATAACTCAAGTATGTCAATCGAATCTGTCAACTTAATCGGCAATAATATTGGACCACACGCCAATACTGTAAAGATCATTCTATATGTAAATGTCTTTGTGGTTTTCTTTTATTCATGTGGGTGCAGAATTGGTTATGTAACTGCCCCGACTATCTGTAGTTTGAAGGCAGTTTGACAACATCCTCCATCAACCTCAATTGTATTCATTAAAACTTGAGGATGCCCTGTTAACCCATCAATTTTTAGAACTCAAGTGTGACTAGATATAAAAAAACATGTAGCAGGTAGCACTATTCAAAGAAGAGCAGGTGATATCTCCACAGTGTCCTGGGCAATATTTATCCCTCAACCAACACTAAAGCAGATTAGCTGGTCATTATCTCATTGCTGTCTGAGGCACCTTGCTGTGCACAAATTGTCTGCTGCCTTTCCTATATTACAGCAGTGACTACAGTAGAATGTACTTAATTGGCTGTAAAGCACTTTGGGACATCCTGAAGTCGTGGAAGGCGCTACAGAAATGCATGCTTTTCTTTCTTTAAATCAGGAAAAATGCTTGGATGTTCTTCGGAGTGGAAAATGAGGCAAGGCATGAAAGGACCTGAAACTATAAGGCAACAGACAATATCAAAATAAAAGTTGCAAAAGTAAGCTGTAAAATTTTGGGAAATTCCAAGTTTATTATACATATACACTACACTCAGTTGCTGCTGTACAGGAAGTACATGGCACAGACATAATGGACTGAATCTTGCCGGTGCACAGAGGGCGGGTGCGGGTCAGCTGTCAAAATAGCAAAGATTTAGGGAACCCGCTGTCAACCCACCTCCAGGCGAGTCTCCCAGGTGTCGAGTCAGTTCAGCGCTGAACAGGCCCGACAACAAACGGCGGAGGAGGCAATTCACATCATTAAATGGGCTGTTAACATCCAATTAACTGTTATTTGAAGCCTACATTTCAATTTTACGTGCTCCCCCACGAGTTACCCGCTGCTCGGGGAACACGTCAGCTCAGCATGTCGAGTGGATTCAGCATTGAATTATCTTATGACCTGACAGCTGTCTAAGTTGTATGAAAGATCCCATGTTACAGCTGTTCACTTTCAAAGCTCAGAAACTGTTGGTTACTGCATTTGGAAGACAGATTGAACTTTCTGCAGCTTGCAAGTGTTTGGAGTCAACTCTCCATCCAATGTCATTGGAACATCATTGGAACAACGTCTCTCACCACTGACAGATCGCTTCTGTCATCTCAACCTCACCTGCCATCTATTCCATCAGCATTATTGCCCTTACAATTATCTCACCTTGTTCCTCAGAATCCCACCAAGATCAGCCCCAAAACCTGCAGCACCAGACACACCAGCAGCACCAACAATAACACCAGCCTTCTCCGCAATCAACTTGATGCTGCACAGGACAGAAGGCATCAGCACCCGACCACATTGCTGCCCGGGGAGGCCAGGGATGGCCTCACCATGGCCAGATTTACTTCACTTGACGCTGTACACCCTGGCTGCCACATGATGCGCCAGGTTGGCACTTGACAGCACAACTGGACATGGCCCCTTTAAGGAAACCAGCTGATGACGCGTCATCAAATGACATCATCAGACCTGCTTCCTTTTAATTGGCCGGGAACCTCGCAGGGCGGGCTTAACAAGCTCTGTTAACATAAAATCGCCTGGAGAGTGCGGGCTGCAGTAGGCAGCGGGCTGGGACCGCGACACCGACCTCGGCTGCCCGGACCCGGACCCGCCTCAGTTGGCGAAATCTCAGCCAGTAGGTTGGGTCTGAAAAATGATTCATTTTAAATCGTTACCGTAGCTACAAACTCATGTCTTAGACCACACTCAGACACTTTACAGCCAGATAAAGAAGCATAAGCGGGACTGTGTTGGGAAATGTAACTTTGCAAGTTGACTTTGACATCAAATTCCTCAGTGATTCTTGTTCCAGCCTTGGCTCTGCCTTATTACTTGGAAATTTCATTTGCTGTGTTGTCTCAAATTTCCCCTCGATTCACACTTAAGCTGGTGGTCAATTAGCACAGCAAACTACCCTGTGTAATGCGATGCACGTGTCACATTTAAGCCACTGGGCTCTTCATCCAAAAAATTGTGTTGAGAAGGGTTACCGTGTAGACCTGGATAATATACCATTTTACTGAACTCTCTTATATGACTTGATCAAATGCTAGACGGTTAATTATAAAGGAGTGTTCCAATTGAGTGGCTGGCAGGCATTAATACTCAGTGGTGGTGTGTACGTCTTAGGTATAAATTTAATTATCAAAGCAGTCTGCACGCATTCTTCAAGGGACTTTCAACATCAACCACCAGTTAATAACCGAAGTTCAGCAATACAGAGGTTCCATTGCCTCATGATTTACCCACTCAATGCTAAAACATTTCCCTGCACAACATCTGTAAGACCTCTTGCATTGTTCCACAGAAGCTCAGCGTAAGCTCGAGGAACAGCACCTCATCTTTCGATTAGGCACTTTACAGTCTTCCGGACTCAACATAGAGTACAACAATTTCTGATCATAACCTCGGCCCCTATCATATATATATATTTTTTTTATCCACACTCTGTCTTTTTTCTTCTCCCCCACATGGCAGCTGTCTTTCATTCTGCCAGCGCAATTTACACTTCATCTCGAGCCATCCTTTGTTTCTTAACCTGTCCCATTACCATCTCCTTTTGCCTTGAATATCTCTTAATGTCTCTTAATCTCTCCTGCCTTCTATCCTATCACAGACCTTCCCTTTTTGTTCTTTCATCCCCTCCCCCCTTTCCCAGCCCCTAAACTTGCTTAAAAATCTGTTCCGTTTCCTGCTTTTTTTCCAGTTCTGACGAAAGGTCATCGACCTGAAACGTTAACTCTGTTTCTCTCTTCGCAGATGCTGCCTGACCTGCTGAGTTTCTCCAGCATTTTCTGTTTTTATTTCAGATTCCCAGCATCTGTAGTATTTTCTTTTTGTATCTGTAAGAGGAATATCGCAAACACCTTTCAATCGTTCAGCTGACTAAAACATTTTTCCGTATATCTTTAAACAGAATAAAATTTCCTTCAACATAAAACTAAAGGCATCTGTGCAGCAAATATACACACTCACTGAACGGTTACTCAGCGGTCTGTTTAATAAATCCAATAGGGAATTCAGAAGAAACTTTTTTACCCAGAGAACCATTAGAATGTGGAGTTCGCTACCTCAAGGAGTGCTTGAGGCGAATAGGATTGATGCATTTAAGGGGAAGCCAGATAAACACATGACGGAGAAAGGAATAGAAGATTATGCTGATAGGGTGAGATGAAGTAAGGTGGGAGGAAGCTCATGTGGAGTATAAACACCAGCATAGACCAGTTGAGCCAAACGTCCCGTTTCTCTGCTGTACATTCTATGTAAATCTATGTATGCAAGGTTCTGATCCAAGCTTGTTCCAGGTAGCTTTCTTTGACTGCATTATCGACAAGTGGCACTGCAGCATCTCGCCAAGGCTTCTCCAAAGCACCTCCCAAACCCGCGACCTCTACCGCCTAGAAGGACAAGGGCAGCAGGCGCATGGGAACACCACCACCTCCAAGTTCCCCTCCAAGTCACACACCATCCTGACTTGGAAATATATCGCCGTTCCTTCATCGTCGCTGGGTCAAAATCCTGGAACTCCCTCCCCAACAGCACTGTGGGAGCACCTTCACCACACGGACTGCAGCGGTTCAAGAAGGCTCACCACCACCTTCTCGAGGGCAATTAGGGATGGGCAATAAATGCTGGCCTTGCCAGCGACGTCCACATCCCAGGAATGAATTTTTAAAAATGCTCAGTGGAAAATTCTACTTCTATAGGCAAACCCTCTCTACCCTACAAACCCAAATGGTGACCCAATGTGTGAAGCAATCGGAGACAGAGAGACTGCAGGATCAACAATGAAACCTTCTCATTCTTGAGGGATAAGCCAGAAACAGCAGTGAATCCCACCGTACCGTCCTGATCTCTCCGTCTGATGGCAAATAGCACACTGGCCGATCGTAGGACTTGGACTGAAAACCAGCAATCAAGTTTGATAAGGTGGAAGCTTTCAGAAGCAAAATAAAATCAAAGCAGTTGGTATATAGTAAAAGAAGATTCTCAGCTGCACTTAGAATAGAATAGAATCGTACAGCACAGGAGACTATTCGCCCATCGTGCCTGTGCCGGCTCTTTGAAAGAGCTATCTAATTAGTCCCACCCCAACTCCCCAGCTCTTTCCCCACAGCCCTGCAAATGTTTCCTTTTCCTTTTCAAATATTTCTCCGATTCCCTTTTGAAAGTTACTATTGAATCTGCTTCCAGCACCCTTTCAGGCAGCGCATTCCAGATCACAACAAACAACTCGCTGCATAAAAAACATCCTCCTCATCCCCCCTCTGTATATTTTTGCTAATTATCTTAAATCTGTGTTCTCTGGTTACCAACTCTCCCTTGGGTCTTGAAAACCATAAAATAAAGCAAGGCCGCTTTAACGATGTTCTGCAGTACTTGAAACAACTTAGACAATGTGTCCTTGGCGAAAAGTTTCATGTGTGAGAAATGATCCCTCCCGGAGTCTTTTATTATATTTTCTCTGTATTATGGTAGAGAGAGAGGTGAATTGCTCACCTGGGTTACACCCTACTCCTTCCACTTCATATTAAGCTCCTTCAAAGGAAGATGGATATTGCGAACAGTTGATCAAAGCTGCCCCATTGAAAAACCACTTCTTACAACGACAGGCCCATCAATCAACTTAAATTCCCCAAGCATCATGGCAGCCTCCCAGAAACCAGGCATGTAATTCCCACACCTTCAGGACACGGACGTACTGAGAGGGTCTTGCTCGCAGGACTCCCTGTCGTGACAATTGCAAATGTTATTAACAAAAAAAAAATGAGCGATTGATAGAAGTAATGAATGTTGATCATGGGCTTATCAACTGGGTGGAATTTGTGTAGCTCAACACTTGTTCAGCAATCCAGCCAAACCGAGGACAAGACAAGTTTATTGAGGCAACATCTACACAGTGGCCAGGGACATGGATTTGTTTCACCTCCCTCTCAGAGGCAGTTTACATTCAGCCAGTCTCCCCAGAAATACATCTTAGAAAAACAATAAGGTGTTGGACAACTAAAATATATAATATGGAGATTCTTAAGATTTGAACGTGGACACATCTGATCTGTCACAGAGTCTCCATAATGGAACCATTAAGTGTCAAATGACACTAATCCCAGAAATATCCAAACTGAAGCCAATCTACAAGTTTACACTCAAAATGATTGAAATGACAACAATGACTCTTGGGACGTCAATTTTGTGGCATTTCGTAATGATGACAGGGATACACTGAAAGCAGAGAAAAAAGAACTCATATTTATACAGCGTCTTTCATGACCTCAGGATGTCCCAAAGCGCTTTACAGCCAAAAAAGTACTTTTGAAGCGTAGTCACTGTTGTAATGTGGGAAATGCGGTAGCCAATTTGCGCACAGCAAGGACCCACAAAGCGCAATGAAATAAAAAAAATCAGATAATTTTGGTGGTGTTAGTTGAGGGATAAATGTTGGCCAGGATATCAGGAGAAATCCCTTGCTCTTCATCGAAAAGTGCCATGGGATCGTTTGCGTCCACCCAAGAGGGCAGACGAGGAAACAATATTCAACTAAACTGCTTTCAAATGTTTGTGGTTCGCCCCAGTCCTCAAACTTGCAATTTTTAAGAGAAATCAGCTCTCTCATATGCCAGAGTTGGAGTGGATAAGAAAGAGATGGTGCTTTCAATAGATTTTTGTTCAGTGTTTCTCCTCCGGGAGTCTTTGTTAAAATAACAAAGAGGGCACAGTCTGGAGTGTCAGCCCAGATTTTGTACTGAAGCCTCTGGAGTGGGGCTCGAGCTCACACCCTTCTGACTCAGAGGCGAGAGCACTGCCCGCTGAGCCACGGCCGACACCTTCAGAGCAAAAATCTCATTGTCATCACTCCGTCCAATAATAAATCATTTCAATTTACAGGCATGCACACAACAAGAGTTTAGGACTCTGATTCAAGCTGAGGACATAGATGAGGTTATGGTGTCATTAACCTCCCTGGAATTTGTGGTCGGAGGCATACCTCCGGAGCACCTGCTTTTACCAGCCTTAAGAGTTTTGCGGGCATTTTCTGGGCAGTAGTTGGGCAAATAGCCAGCGAAAGTGATTTTGCACACATGCAACCTTCACTCATCTGCACACCGGACATCTCGACCCCTCCAACCCCTGCAGACCGACGGCCCGCCTCGCTGACCCTGGCGAGGTTCGGCGCCATCGGGAAGCCCTCACTTCAGGGCTCAAAATAGGGATTAGCCAAAAAACTGCCCATTAACTACCTGTTAACAGGCAGTTAATTGGCACTTACCCCCTTCCCGCCTTGAGGAGACGGGTCCCGGCGTGGGTCGGGTAGCCGCCTCCTGGGAAGATGGCACGGAGGCGGGTTGGGGATGGGATGGGTACCCGCCTTCAGATTCTGCCATTTTCCCGGCAGTCCCGCCTCCAAACCCGCCTCCCTAGGGCTGGCAAAATCTCCCCCTGGCTCTCTGCTGTCTAACTGACTTACAACGTCGACAACAATAATAACGTGCATTTATATAGCACCTTTAACGTAGTAAAATGCCCCAAGGTGCTTCACAGGTGCGTATTCAGACAAAAATGGACACCTTGCCAAAGGAGGAGTTTGGTCAAAGAGTTAGGTTTTAAGGAGCGTCTTAAATGAGGAGAGAGAGGGAGAGTGGTTGAGGGAGGGAATACCAGAGCTTAGGCCTAGACAGCTGAAGGCTCGGCCACTACTGGTGGGGTGAAGGAAGTGTGGCATGCGTGAGGCCACAGTTGGGGGAACGCAGAGTTCTTGGAGGGTTGTAGGAGGTTGCAGAGATGGGACGGCGCGTGGCCATGGAGAGATTTATCGTGTGGATGCGAATTTTAAAATCGTGATGTTGCTGTCCCGAAAGCCAATGTAGATCAAGGAGCACAGGGGTGATGGGTGAATGGGGCTTGGTGTGCATTAGGATATAAGCAACAGAATTTTTGATGCGGTTAAGTTTATGGCGAGCGTAGGGAGGCCGGCCAGGAGTATATTGAAATAGTCGAGTCTGGAGATAACACTGTTACAATAAGATGAAAAGAACACTCGCCTTAATTAAAAGTACAGGTAAATAACATAGATTTAAAAAAACACGTTAATGCTTTTTGACGTTGCATTTCCTCAGGGTGGAGGGGGAGGAAATCATCGGTGTTCCGTTTTAAACAATCGACGGTCTTGAGTAAATAACATTAGAGCAAACCAGCATCTGAACAAAGAACACCATTGTTTTGTGAAGCCAGGTGCATTTCATTTTGTTACTTTATCGTGTTATAAATACATTATGAGCAATCAGATGAAGTGACATACCTTCAAAAGGAGGAAGAAAAACATCTGCATAATTGTACGGTAAGGTAATTGATGCTAGTGAATCAATTAGAACCAGGCCTTTCATTTAGAAAGCTGTAATCTCCTACAATTATAGTGTTTATCACACATGACTGCAGGAGGTAACAAGGCTGAGGTTGGATATTTTGGAAGGTTTTCGTTCCAGAATTGCTTCCTCCCTTCTTCTGAAGAAGTCATTTTAGCTTTACTGTCCCAACGGAATCGAGTGCAATGGTGGTGTAAACCAAGAGCAGCAGTTCACAGTAACTACTGATAGCTGTACTTGACATATGGGTGGCAATTTATATGTCTGTGAAAGTATTCCACACCGGTGAATATGAGCCTATGGAAATAGAGCCAACCAGTTGCTATGTTATTCTACAATCAACTACAGGAAACTTTCGATTTACCGGCACCTAAATAACCGGAAATCTCGGTTAACCGGTAAAATTCAGGAGTAGGTTCAGGTAACTTTTATGACTTGCCTTCCTCCATTTGCTGCTGTGCAAGGGTGTGGCTGCAGCTGTTGCTAAGCTGCAGAGACGCTTGAAACTTGTGGCCATTGTTCTCAAGCTGTTGCTAAGTAACAGGGTTTGTTGCTTTATACGGAGCTCTCAGCTCCGTATCTTTTACTATAGCGTTCGGTTATCCGGAATTTTTGATGAACCGGCACCACGTCAGTCCCGTCCATGCCGGATAAAAATAAGTTTCCTGTACTAGGAGATGCACCAGGGCTGTTCAGGATCCTTCTCCACTCTGATCTTCTGAGTCACGCAAAGAACATCCAAATGCTGGCAATCTTCCCGCTGTATAGGACTAACCACTCCAAGGGAAAAGTGTGAAGATATGAAAAAAAACAACTGAGGAACCGTACTCAGTACTTTCCTGCAGTAAAGAAAGACTTGCATTTCTATTGCACCTTTCATGACCACCGGATGTCCCAAAGTGCTTTACAGCCAATGAAGTACTTTTCAAAGTGTAGTCACTGTTATAATGTAGGAAACATGGCAGCCAATCTGCGCACAGCAAGCTCCCACAAACAGCAATGTGATAACGAACAGATAATCTTTCTTTTTTGTGATGTTGATTGAGGGATAAATATTGGCCAGGACACCGGGGATAACTCCCCTGCTCTTCTTCAAAATGGTGCCAAGGGACCTTTTACGTCCAGCTGAGGGAGCAGACGGGGCCTCGCTTTAACGTCTCATCTGAAAGACGGCACCTCCGACAGTGCAGCACCGGATTGTCAGCCGAGATATTTGTGCTCAAGCTCCTGGGGTGGGGCTTGAACCCATCAACCCCTCTGACTCACAGACGAGTGTGCTACCTACTGAGCCACAGCTGACAACAGTGATTGCGCTTTACAAATACTTTATTGGCTGTGAAGCATTTTGGAGCGTCATGAGGTTGTGAAAGGCGCTATATAAATGCAAGTCTTTGTTTTTTACTTCTCCCCACTCTGACATAACTGCTCCTAACAATTATCTGCTGCTTTATTCCATTCAGCCGATTACTTATCCATTTCCAAGAATCCTCTAAGATTTGAAGGACACCAATTCATAGGGCATTCCACAGTTTACTTAGGATGTCGTTTCCTCAAAGAATTCAAGGAAGCGAATCAGGCAGGTGTTCTCCTTCTGAATCTCCGTTGACTGCTACTTACTACAACAGCAACAACAAATTGTATTTATTAGCGCCTTTAGCGTACTAAAACGTCCCAAGGCGCTTCACAGGAGCGATTATCAAACAAAATTTGACACCGAGCCACATAAGGAGAAATTAGGACAGGTGACCAAAAGCTTGATCAAAGAGGTGGGTTTTAAGGAGGGTCTTAAAGGAGGCAAGAGAGGTAGAGAGGCGGAGAGGTTTAGGGAGGGAACTCCAGAGCTTAGAGTCTTGGCAGCTGAAGGCACGGCCACCAACGGTGGAGCGATTATTATCGCAGCGATAATCAAGTTTACTTCTGATAATCAAATTCCATTATTTCACAAAGCACTGAAGCACTCCTCAAATTCCGGCGTCTTGCGCGTCCCCGATTTTAATCGCTCCACTGTTGGCAGCCATGCCTTCAGCTGTCAAGCTCTGGGATTCCCGCCCTAAACCTCTCCTCCTCTCTACCTCTCTTGCCTCCTTTATTAAAGAAAAGAAAGAAATTCTTGCATTTATTTCTATAGCACCTTTCACGACCTCAGGATGTCCCAAAGCACTTTACAGCCAATGAAGTACATTTGAACTGCTGTCAATGCTGAACAAGCTTTTGGTCACCTGTCCTAATATATCCCTTTTGGCTCGGTGTCAAATTCTGTCTGATTACGCTCCTGTGAAGCGCCTTGCGATGTTTTACTACATTAAAGTGCTATATAAATGCAAGGTGTTGCTGTCTAATGGGCTTAGAAGTCAGGCTGTCAGTGTTTGACAGCTTCAAATAGCTGTGAAACACTGATATTTCATCTGTCAAAACGTCTTGACAGATGAAATTTCAATCTGTGATGTCACCTGTTGCCGGGTGGCCCTTAGTTGGCCTGCTGAGCCCGCTGGGCGGGCTCAACAAAGTCAATCAAGTTAAAATCGCGTGGATTGGCCGCATCTCGATGGAGGCGGGACTACAACCCCGAAAGTTGTAGTCCCGCCTCCAACCCGACTCCTGAGTGAAAATCACCCCCTTTGTCTCTTTTCATATGCGTGGATAAGTATCATCTCTTCCTGGGAGTCTAACTGGGAACCAGATATCAAGAAACACTTGATGTGGTACTCACGAAGTCCCAGCAATTCCTATACTTGGATTTGGATTAGTCAGCTGTGGCTCAGTGGGTAGCACTCTTGCCTCTGAAGGTTGTGGGTTCCAGTCCCACTCCAGGGACTTGAGCAGAAAAAGCTAGGCTGACACTCCCAGTGCAGTGCTGAGGGAGTGCTGCACTGTCGGAGGTGCCGTCTTTCGGATGAGACGTTAAACCGAGACCCCGTCTGCTCTCTCAGGTGGATGTAGAAGATCCCATGGCACTATTTCAAAGAAGAGCAGGAGAATTATCCCCGGTGTCCTGGCTGATCCCTCAATCAACAAAACAAAAACAGATGATCTGGTCATTATCACATTGCTGTTTGTGGGAGCTTGCTGTGCGCAAATTGGCTACTGCGTTTCCCACATTACAACAGTGACTAATTTTCAAAAGTACGTCATTGACGGTAAAGCACTTTGAGATGTCCGGTGGTCGTGAAAGGCGCTATAGAAATCCAAGTCTTTTTTTCTTTCTTACATGCACCGATTTCAAGTAATAGGAACAACTGTAGTGAAGTAAGAAGTTAATTTTGTTAGTAGTGACTCAGCCTCTTAAGTAACTGGAAGAGGGCAGTGGCAGGCCATCAAAGTCTGTTTTGATTCACATTTACTGCCCTGTCCTTGACCTTTTAAGAAGAGTCCACCTTGGATAGTACTTACAAGCACACTGAAGATGGGTTAGTGAATGAGCGATGCTGAATTCATTACACTATTAAAATATATTGAACTAAGAGCTGGCTTAACATTTCTTTTCCAAAATAAAGTAACTTGATAAGCTAAGGTCCTTCAGTCTCAAAAGGAGTTGATCTTACATACCGCTACATAAGATACTTCACGTGATAGAGAAAGAAAACCTGACACAATCCTTTCAGATAGGCCAGGGCTGTAAGACAAGAGGGTACGGAGGTAAGGGCTGTGCAGGGCAAATCGAAGGCAGACATCAGGAAGTATTTCTTCACCCAGATTGCGATCACAGCTGAAATAGACTGCTAAGGAAACATAGAAACATAGAAGATAGGAGCAGGAGTAGGCCATTCGGCCTCGCGAGTCTGCTCCGCCATTCAATGCGATCATGGCTGATCATCCAAATTCAGTACCCGGTCCCTGCTTTCCCCTCATACCCCTTGATCCCTTTAGCCTTAAGAAATATATCCAAATCCTTCTTGAATATATTTAATGAATTGGCCTCAACTGCCTTCTGTGGTAGAGAATTCCACAGGTTCACCACTCTCTGGGTGAAGAAATTCCTCCTCATTTCTGTCCTAGACTGTGACCCCTGGTTCTGGACTCCCCGACCATCGGGAACATCCTTCCTGCATCTAGTCTGTCCAGTCCTGTCAGAATTTTATAAGTTTCAATGAGATCCCCTCTCATTCTTCTAAACTCCAGTGAGTACAAGCCCAATCGTCCCAATCTCTCCTCATACATCATTCCTGCCATCCCAGGTATCAGTCCGGTGAATCTTCACTGAACTCCTTCCATGGCAAGAACATCCTTCCTCAGATAAGGCGACCAGAACTGCACACAATACTCAAGATGTGGTCTCACCAAGGCCCTGTACAACTGCAGCAAGACATCCTTGTTCCTGTACTCAAAACCTCTTGCAACGAAGGCCAACATACCATTTGCCTTCTTAACCGCCTGCTGCACCTGCATGCTTACCTTTAGCGACTGGTGCACAAGGTCACCCAGGTCTCGTTGCACTTCCCCTTCTCCCAATCTATTGCCATTCAGATAATAATCTGCCTTCCTGTTTTTGCCACCAAAATGGATAACCTCACATTTATCCACGTTATATTGCATCTACCATGCTTTTGCCCAATCACCCAACCTGTCCAAATCATCCTGGAGTTTCTCGGCATCCTCCTCGCAGCACACATGCCCACCCAGCTTTGTGTCATCTGCAAATTTGGAGATATTACATCTAGTTCCCTTGTCTAGATCATTAATATATATTGTGAATAGCTGGGGTCCAAGGACCGATCCCTGCGGTACCCCACTAGTCACTGCCTGCCACTCAGAAAAAGACCCATTTATTCCAACTCTTTGCTTTCTGTCTGCCAACCAGTTCTCTATCCAAGTCAATACCTTGCCCCCAATCCCATGTGCCTTAACTTTACACGCTAATCTCTTATGCGGGACCTTATCAAAAGCCTTCTGAAAGTCCAAATACACCACATCCACTGGTTCTCCCTTATCTATTTTACCAGTTACATCCTCAAAAAATTCCAGTAGATTAGTCAAGCACGATTTATCATAAATCCATGTTGACTTTGTCCAATCCTGTCACTGTTTTCCAAGTGCTCTGCTATTACATCTTTTATAATGGACTCTAGCATTTTCCCCACTACCGATGTCAGGCTTACATTTTTCTCTCTACCACCTTTTTTGAATAGTGGGGTAACATTAGCTACCCTCCAATCCATGGGTACTGTTCCAGATTCCATCGAATGTTGGAAGATGACCAGCAATGCATCTACTATTTCTAGGGTCACTTCCTTAAGTAGCCTAGGATGTAGATTATCAGGCCCTGGGGATTTATCGGCCTTCAATCCCAGCAATTTCCCTAACACCATTTCCCTACAAATACTGATTTCTTTCAGTTCCTCCCTTTCAACAGACCCTATGTTCCTCGACATCTCTGGGAGGTTATTTGTGTCCTCCTTTGTGAAGACAGAACCAAAATATGTATTGAATTGGTCAGCCATTTCTTTGTTCCCCATTATAAATTCCCCTGATTCTGACTGCAAGGGACCTACGCTTGACTTCACCAATCTTTTTCTCTTCACATATCTATAAAAGCTTTTACAGTCAGTTTTTATGGTCCCTGCAAGCTTACTCTCATATTCTATTTCCCCCTTCTTAATTAATCCCTTTGTCCTCCTTTGTTGAATCCTAAACTGCTCCCAATCCTCAGGTTTACTGCTTTTTCTGGCCAATTTATATGTCCGCTCTTTGGATCTTATGCTATCCCTAATTTCTCTTGTTAGCCACGGTTGAGTCACCTTTTTTGTTTTATTTTTATGCCAAACTGGGATGAACAAATTCTGCAGTTCATCCATGCGGTCTTTGAATGTTTGCCATTGCCTATCCACCGCCAACCCTTTGAGTGACATTCCCCAATCAATCCTACCCAACTCGCGCCTCAGACTATCGTAGTTTCCTTTATTTAAATTCAGGACCCTAGTCTCTGAGTCAACTACTTCATTCTCCATCTTAATGAAGAATTCGATCATATTATGATCGCTCCGACCCAAGGGGCCTCGTACAACAAGATTGCAAATTAGTCCTTTCTCGTTACATAATACCCAGTCTAAGATGGCCTGATCTCTGGTTGGTTCCTCGACATATTGGTCCAGGAAACTATCCCGTAAACACTCCAGGAATTCCTCCTCCACAGTATTGTTACTAATTTGGTTAGCCCAATCTATATGTAGATTAAAGTCACCCATGATGACTGGGTTATTGAGGCCAAGACACTGGACTCATTTAGGAAACAGCAAGATGCTATAATGGAAAGATGGTAGGGTGAGAGCAAATGGGCTGAATGGCCTTCTTCATCCAAAGCTATCTTGTAGTCTTGTGAGGACAAAAGCAAATGGATATTTTAATAATAGAAGGGTATACATCCAGCTTGGCTTTCCCACATTCCCCATGGGTTCTCCGATGCACTAGTATATAAGTACATCAGGTGGTGTTATTCAGGCCCAACGTTCCGGGTTCCATCCTTGGTCTCAGCCAGGTCCATGGATGGCACTACAATTCACCTAAATATCCCAGACTACAGAAGAAAACTAGGGTTATATGTTTTCGGGTGTCTTCTACCTTGACCATTTTTCGAGATCCGTACTGAAAACTCTGTACTCATTTTCGAAGTGAGTTGCATCGCCGATTCCTCACAAACTCTGAACAAGCAAATAACGTAATATATATGTTCCTATATATTTCTATATAAAATATAGTAAAACTCCATCGACCTATCTCCTCGATAAAAGATCTCAATTTAATAGTAAGCTAATCTTGTGGAAAATGCCATTCTTTTGTCAGAAATACTAAAAAAAAAACATAGAATAATAATCATGGGGGCTTTCAACTACCCCAATACTAATTAGACATAAGAGGTAGGTAAAGGGGATAAGGGAATGGAGTTCCTACAATGTGTACAGGACTCCTTTCTAACCCAATATGTAAAAAGCCTAACAAGGGAGGATTTGCTATTGGATCTAGTAATGGGGAATGAACCAGAGCAGATAAGAGAAGCAAAGATAGGGGAACATATAGGCAATAGTGACCATAATATAATATGCTTTAAGATGATAATTGAGAAGGACATAAGTATGACATAAACCAGGTTAATAGATTGGAGAAAAGCTGATTTTGAGGGGCTGAGAATAGAACTTGGGGAAAAAAATATGGGCAACAATATTGGCAAACAACGATGTAGAACAGCAATGGGAAACATTTAAAACGATGTTCAACAGAGTGCAGGAAAAATAAAGCCATAAGGGAACAATTGAGGGTAAGGAAAGAGGCATACATTGGCCCAGTAATTCCTGTCACAACGCGTGAGTAAGGACGGGGTACTCACGCGTGTGCCAGGAGGAATTGCCGGTTTTCAGCATGCACAGCGCATGCGCTGAAAACTGGCATTTCCTGTCCTCTGACCCAAGGGGTTAAGAGGCTGAACGCATGCGCGGTATTGGGCAGCGCGTGCGACTTGGATTTCCTGTATTTTTACAGATTTGCGCGTGTGTAAAGGCCTCCGGTTTTTACGCATTGAAAAACCACACGTAAGTACTTAGTTTTACAGGTAAGTGGTCTTTTAGTACAATTTAGAATTTTTTTTTTCCCCACAGGTTTATTATTTTTAAAGAATCTACAGTAAGGTAAGTTTAGTTTTAGACCCTATTTTTTAAAAATTTATTTTTTTCAAAAATTTGATTAATTGTTTAAAATAGTTTTTTAAAGTTATTCATAGTTAATTTAATTATTGGGATGCTTTTTAAAATGTTATTTAAAGTTTAAGTAGTGTTTTGGGGTGCCGTACTTTTCATGAGTTTGACAGTCTTTACTATCAAACTTATGAATGAAGTTTCCCCTCCCCTGATTGGCTGAACAGTGCTCACCTGATCCCAGCCGGCACATCGCACTAACTACGCCGCTGGGTCAGGTTAGCACAGCGCGCCGAGATCAGAACCGGGCCACTTACAGGAAATCCACTGCGGGCCAGGTTTCAGATGTCGGCGCGCCGGGTAAGTGCACATCGGGGGCTTGCACGCGCGGCAAGCCCCCGACACCAAGTTCTGGGCCATTAAGTACATAGACAGCAGAGGAGTGCATGATAAGAGAGAGTATGAAAAGATTAGGAGAGAAGTCAAAAAAACAATTAGGGAGGCAAAGAGGAACAATGAAATTAAATGATCAAGGAACATAAAACAAAATAGTAAAATATTTTATAGGCACATCAATAAAAAAGGAAGGTTGGGATGGGAATAGGGCCATTAAGGGATAGTCAGGATAATAGCACAGGTAACGATAGAGAGATGGCAGAAATATTAAAAAATTATTTTGTTTCAGTATTTACCAGGGAGATAGAACAGGTGGACATGACATTGGATGATGAGATTAGTAATGAGATAAGCGCACTTCAAATAAAAAGGGGATATATTAAATAAACTAATCAAACTCAAAGAGGATAAAACCCTTGGATCCACGCATTTTAAAAGAATCTAGGGAAGAGATAGCAGAGGCATTACTGCATATATTTAATAATTAATTGGAAAAAGGTATAGTGCCAGAGGACTGGTGGATAGCTAATGTAATACCGATATTTAAGAAGGAGGACAGAACATGTCCAGGGAATTATCGACCAGTCAGCTTAACATCGGTGGTAGGAAAAATAATGGAATCTCTACTAAAGGAGAAAACAGAAGAACATCTAGAAACCAAAAATATAATGATGAATAGTCAGCATGGATTTCAAAAGGGAAAGTCTTGCTTGACCAACCTTACTGAATTTTTTGAGGAGGTAACAGAGACAGTGGATAATGGTAATGCAGTGCATGTAGTTTATCTGGATTTTCAAAAGGCCTTCGATAAGGTACCGCATAATAGACTGATGAACAAAGTCAGAGAATGCGGAGTCAGAGGACAAGTAGCAGAATGGATAGCTAGCTGGCTTCAGGACAGAAAGCAGAGAGTAGGAGTAAAGGGTAACTATTCACAGTGGCAGAAGGTGGGTAGTGGTGTTCCACAAAGATCAGTGCTGGGACCACTGTTGTTCACAATTTACATTAACAATTTAGACTTTGGAATAAAAAACACAATTTCTAAATTTGCGGATGACACCAAATTTGGGGGGGGGGGGGGGGGGATAATCAATACTGAGGAGGACTGCAACAAATTACAGGAGGATATTAATAAACTTGCAGAATGGGCATATAATTGGCAAATTAAGTTCAACACAGATAAATGTGAGGTATTACATTTTGGTAGGAAGAATAGGGAGGTCACTTATGACTTGGAGGGTGCGAGTCTGGGTGGGGTAGAGGAACAAAGGGATCTCGGAGTACAAATACACAAATCACTAAAAGTTGCGACACAGGTTAGCAAGGCCATAAAAAAGGCAAACCAAGCACTAGAATTGAAAAGTAGGGAAGTTATGTAAAACCTATATCGAACCTTGGTTAGACCACACTTGGAGTACTGCGTACAGTTCCGGTCGCCATATTATAAAAAGGATATAGAGGCACTGGAGAGGGTGCAGAGAAGATTTACAAGGATGATACCAGAAATGCAAGGGTATACCTATCAGGAAAGGTTGAACAGGCTGGGTCTCTTTTCTCTTGAAAAAAGAAAGGTGAGCTAATGGAGGTCTTTAAAATTATGAGGGGTTTTGATAGCGAGGATACAGAGAGAATGTTTCCACTTGTGGGGAAGAGCATACTAGAGGCCATCAATACAAGATAGTCACCAAGAAATCCAATAGGGAATTCAGAAGAAACTTCTTTACCCAAAGAGTGGTGAGAATGTGGAACTCGCTACCACAGGGAGTGGTTGAAGCGAATAATAGCCCAGAAATTCGGGTCGAGGGCTTCCTGCGGGTGTAAGCCCCCGACCTGCACTTACCTAGCGCGTCGGGCGTTGAGCTGTGGGCCCCCGTGGAATTGCGATCCTGGGCCTGCTCCAACTGCCGGCGCACAGTGCTTGCGTATCCCAGGGGCACCGTTAGTTCGATGCATCCCCTGGGATTACGTGGGCCATGGGGAGCCAATCGGAGCAGGGAATGCTTCATTCTTAAGTTTGACAGGAAGGGCTGTCAAACTTATAAATACTACATGCCCCAAAACATCACTAAATCTCCAAATAATTTTTTTTTAAAACATCACAATTTTTAAGTAAACTATAAATGACATGAAATACCTATTTTAAACAATAACTTAAATTTTTGAAATTTTTTTTTAAATTTTCTAACGGGGCTAAAAATAAACTTACCTTTCTTTAAAGTATTTAAAAATAATAAACCTGTGGAAAAAATGTTTTAATTTTAATTAATTCACCACTTACCTTGTAAAAAGCAGGCCTTGCAACTGCTTTTTACATGTGTAACTTCTGGAGACTTACCCTCCCGGGAAAACCTGCAAAAAAACCATAAGTTCGATGCGCACGCGCTGCCTCTCCTGCGCATGCGTTCGATCTCTGAACCGCTTCTTTCAGGGGAACGGAAGTGCCGGTTTCCCGCGCATGCGCAGTGCATGCAGGAGACCGGCACTTCCATTGGGCTTACGGGTGAGTACCCAGTGCGTACTCACCCGTGGAGACCCGAATTTCTGGGCCAGTATAGATGCATTTAAGGGGAGGCGAGACAAGCACATGAGGGAGAAGGGAATAGAAGGTTAGGCTGATAGATTTAGATGAGGAAAGACGGGAGGAGGCTCGTGTGGAGCATAAACGCTGGCATAGACTGGTTGGGCCGAATGGCCTGTTTCTGTGCTGTATGTCCTATGTAATATATACAAAGCATTCCTTTTTTTTCCTCTCTTGCCACAGATTCTGGCTTCAACTCTTTTGGGAATTCCAAACCAGCTCCTAGATTCAAACTGCTACAGACCTGAATATCCCTGAAAACAGTTGCCAGGACTTCCGGGATCTGAAGAACTGTCAACCACGTTAAGAAAATAACTAGTTGTCACCCGTATAAGTGAACAAATCACACGGGCTCTGTTTGTTCAAAAGTAGTTTGGCTTCTCCCTCGAGCTTTGCAGATCACCAAACAAACAAGATTTTGAAACATTTTGTATCGCACAAAGTTTGGTACAGATGCTGCCTACAGCTAGCTTTTAAACTCCTTGTGTAATGTAATTGAAATTAAACAGATAACGATCGAGCCAAGACTAGACAAAAAAGTAATTTCTGTCACGCAGGGCTTCCAGTGCTAGTTGATATTCAGTAATACCGTTTGGAATATATACAGAAAAAGAAAAGAAAGACTTGAATTTATATAGCGCCTTCCACGACCTCAGGACATCCCAAAATAAAGTACATTGTTGTAATGTAGGAAACACAGCAGCCAATTTGCGCACAGCAAGGTCCCACAAGCATCAATGTGATAATGACCATGTAATCTGTTTTAGTGATGTTGATTGAGGGATAAACATTGGCCCCAAGACACCAGGGATGACTCCCCTGCTCTTCTTCGAAATAGTGCCATGGGATCTGTTGTATGAACACATTAAAGCATAGAACCAGGCAGACAGGCTTATAACTGCGATGTTCACTTTATTGTGTAAAATGGCCGACTGCCGTTTTCCCGGGTAATTCCCATAATGTAATGCACATTACATTACCGTATTTACTGGTGTCAAACTCGCACATTACATTACCGTATTGACTGGTGTCAAACTCGCAATCAATACACAGCATCCCCCTTTTCCTTGGAAACAAACTTGCAGTTTACAAACAGTTGCTTACAATAACACTGCATAACTTATTTGGTTTATAAACTTTTTACACTTTTGTGTGTCTTACCACACAACTAAATAATTCCCAGGTTTAAACATTTAAGATCACCCATGCAGTTCTCGCACAGTTTATGTTGTGACATAATCAGACAGTCTTTGGGGTTTTCTTTTAACCCTTTGAGGTCTGGCTGTATTGGGTATGTCTGACATGTTGGTGTCAGTGGGTATTGCCTGTGTCACAGTGGTATGTGTGTCAGGGCCTACTATACTGTCCTCAGTCCCTTGTGTTTCCTCCTGCTCATGGAGTGTCTCCTTTGGTCCATTGGTTCTGTATTTCTTCACAAACGTAGTGTTTCTCGAGTAGCATGCTCCGTCTGGAGATTCTACTACTACTTGACTCCCTGTTTTACTCAAAACTTTGTGGGGTGTGGCATTAAAAGGAGTGGTGAACTTGTCCACTTTGTCCTGCCGTACCAGCACCGTGTCGCCAACTTCCACCTCTGAGTATTGTGTTCTTTGCTGTTCATCTGTGTACAGTTTGGACTTGCCTTTTTGTTCTGCGTCCCGGTCATGTACTTCCATGTCTGCGCGCGACACTGTGATGTCTGGCAGCTTTCCTCTCATTTCCCATTTAAAGAGCAGCTCTGCCGGGCTCTTTCCTGTCATGGCATAGTCAATGCTCCTGTACACAGTCACATATTTTCTAAGTTCACGTTTCCAATCTAGTCCTTCTGACTGAGCAATTCTGATTCTCTTCATCAGCGATGCATTCTGGCGCTCGATTTCTCCATTAGCCTGAGCCCATTTTGCTGTCGTTTTCAGGTGTTTGATCCCGTTGTTTTCACAGTATTCTTTGAATAATTCAGATCTGAATTGGGGACCATTATCAGATTTACAGGTGATTGGCAAACCATGACGGCTGAAGATTGACTCTAAACTATCAATAACCTTCTCTGTTGTTGTGGAGGTCATGATGTCGTATTCATAGTAGCGACTATAATAATCAACTACCACAAGAATGGAGTGGTTGGATGGCAAGGGTCCCAGTAAGTCTATAGCTACATCCTGCCAGGGGCCCTCCGGTAATGGTGTTGGTCTCAATGGTTCAGGTGGGTCGGGTCTGGCTACTATCTGACAGCCGTGGCACGCTTTACAGTTTTTATCAGCTGCCTTGTCCATGCCAGGCCACCAAACCTTGGTTCTGAAATGTTGCTTTGTTCCAACTATTCCCAAGTGTCCTTCATGTGCTAACACCAGGGCTTGTGCGTGTAACACTGTGGGTAGCACGATGCGTGTTCCCCGAAGAACTAGGTACCCCACTACGCACAGCTCGTTTGCAATTGCTGCATAAGCTTTACAGTTCTCAAAATGTCCGTTTGTGATTGCCTTCCGTACCTCAATCAGCTCTGGGTCGGTAGCAGAGGCTTCCTCCACCTCTCTAGTAGTGAGTGCTTTTGGTGTCGCACTCACAGCTACAAATCTCACGTATTCATCTGAGCCATGAGAATGTCTCTCCTGTTTTGCTGTCTCCCCCAGCAATCGTGACAGTGGGTCTGCAATGTTTTGCTTGCCTGGAATGTGTATCACCTTAAAATCGTACGGCTGTAATCGAAGTACCCATCTCTCTATACGGGCACAGGGTTTAGAGTGTGGGCCGTATATCACTTGTAATGGCTTATGGTCAGTTACCAAGTTAAATTTTCAACCATACACATATGGATGCAGCCTCTCACAAGCCCATACAAGAGCTAAGGCCTCTCTCTCTGTTTGAGAGTATTTCCTCTCACAGTCTGTTAAACTACGACTTACATAGCATATTGGCATCTCTTGTCCCTGTTGGTCCTGAACTAGTACTGCGCCTAAACCTACAGGACTGGCATCTGCTATCACCTTGGTTGGTGCGTCCTTATCAAAATATGCTAAAGTGCCGGCTCTGGCCAACTCTTCCTTGAGTGCACTGAATGACTGTCTCTGTTGTGATCCAAATTTAAATGGTGTGTCTTTTCTCGTCAGGCGTCGCAGTGGCTCTGATAGCGTTGCAAACTGCGGGATGAATCTGCTACTGTACCGAACGAGTCCCAAGAAACTCCTCACCTTTGTAGCATTCTCTGGTTCCCGAGCTTCTGCCACCGCTCGCACTCTCTCTGCTGTTGGTCCAATGCCCTTTTCAGACAACAGGATTCCCATGAAAATCAATCAGTCCATGTTGAATTGACACTTCTCCTTGCTTCCAATGCCTCCCCAAACAGGCAACTGCTAAAAGGTTCACACCTGAAACTGTGTTCTCTCCACAGGTGTAGCCTAACCTGCTGAGCATCTCCAGCATTTTCTGGTTTTTGTTTCAACTGACATCTATCATCTAAGACCCATCACAAAGCCAAGGGTTTAGAGCAAGGCATTGGAAAGCCGCAAATGCCCATCAAACCGTGAGTCAGTGCTTCCAGAAAAAGGAGGCCAAAAGCAAAGCAATTCTAGAGTGAAAAAAAGCAAAGTACTTTTTTTTCCAATTTTGCTGACGTGATAGAAAAGTCTTTGAAAGCCCAAATCCTATTCAGTGCTTAAAAGATTAATAACCTGGGTATCTATGCCATGGCACCTGAAAAGGCTGAAAGTGATCAATAGAACACAACTCATGCCTTTTTCAAAAAATGTTACCAATCCAGAGTAGCAGGGGTGTGATGGGGGGGGGGGGGGGGAGGCTGAAGATCCTTATTGAAGCACAGGGAAACGATGAGTTGAAGCTATCCTGCACTCCAATTACCTCAAGCTCCACTGACTCCCTTTGCTTCACGTGTGGACTTCAAAATTCCTTTCCTCACTTTCAAGTCTTGTCTAGCCCACCTTAGTGATCTCCTGCAGCCTTGCTTCTCTGCGCGAACCCTCTCGGACTCCGACACTGCATTGTTACTTGTCCCCCGCTCTCTACCATTGATTGCTGCTTGTTTCGCCACTGTACAGCTGACCTCTGGAACACCCTGCTCAGATCACTCGGCCTTGCCACCTCAAAAGTCTTCTCTTCAACTGTGCCTTTGGTCATCCACCCTAACGCTTTCTCCTTCTGCTTGGCAGCCATCATCTTTCCTCTTTAATATACAGCACTTTCAGATGTCTTCTTGTATCTAAGGAGTGCTGTTGAAATGCAAGTCATTTTTTAGCTCAGGGTCAACTGATATTATAAAGAGAAAAGACCAAGCTATAAAACGCCATGGCCTAGAAATTCAGTATCACCACGTTTGGGGCGCAACAGCCAGGTGTTCACTAAATTTAGCGCCTGGCGCAACTTAGCGCCACCTTCGCCGAAATTGAGTTGCATCGCCCCAAGAGGTTGCTGCTGCGCTAAAGCAGGCGGTGCACGACTATCATAAGGCGCTAAGCCGGCGAGCCGAGGCGCTACCACTGAGGGCAGGCGCAGCGCAGGTGCGGCGAGTTATCGATTGCAGGCAGACACGCTGGCGCCAGTCAGCTCTTAAAGAGGGAGGGTCGATTTGGTTTGCTGCCACGCCCTGCACACTGCAGCCCTGAATCTAGGCCTGGACAGACCTGCTTCAACAACGCAACGCCCAGGACCACGGAGAAGGCCAGGGAGCGAGCGTAGCGCTTTAGTGAGGGTACCCTGAAGGTTCTGGTTGGCGCAGTGGAGCGCAGGTGACCTATCCTCTTCCCTGACAGTGGCAGGAAGCCGCTGCCCAGCGAATATAGAAAAGCTTGGAGGGAGGTGGCACACAGAGTGACCTCTAGCAGCATGGTCCCCAGGACACCAACGCAATGTAGAAAGAAGTTCAACGACCTCACTCGGGTTGTCAGGGTGAGTACCCTTTCCAGTATCCTCTTCATCCCTGCATGTGCACCTCACTTTATGGCCAAAGGGTCCTGAAAGCCCCAATGCCCAGCCCTCATTCAACACCTATGGGACTCTCATGAAAATCACATGCACAATCACTACTTTACACACTGTCAGGGCTATTGGACTATGGGAGGCAGTGCAGGCAAGATCAGGGCCTGACACTGTCAGGGCTATTTCACCATGGGAGGCAGTGCAGGCAAGATCAGGGCTTGACACTGTACTGAGAGCCTGTCCTTTCTCTTGCAGGGCAAGCTGGCCCACAATCAGAGGCAGCAGCTACGGACCGGGGGAGGCCGTCATGAACTTAAAGACCTCACCGACCTGGAGCAGCGAGTGGAGCGGATTATGGGAGGCCGGCTGATTGGCCCCGTCGCCGCTGGAGATGCCGACCCCATTCTGGACAGCAATGGTAAGGTCATCACCTTTTTGACCTCTCTCTTTCCACTTGTGCCTCACACCAGCATCCTTTGCCACTCTCGAACCAATGCAGTGCATTGCAGCACTCATGCCTCCCTCGCTGCCGCCTTGTCCTCGCTCTAAAGCAACTCTTGTGCCTCCCTGCTTTCAGATGCTGATTCGCCAGGTGAGGAGGCGGGCCCTCAAGCTGGCACTGTGAGTGAGTCGGAAGGCGAGGAGGAGGAAGAGGAAGCCGGACCATCAGTGCCACCCTCAGCCAAGGCAGCCCATGGCCATGATGGCAACACGTCTTCCCTGGAGGGGAGCAGGGGGGAAGGGTCTGAGGAGGGTGAAGCTCCGGGGCCCAGCGGGCTGCAGCAACGCGGGAGGGGTAGGGAAGCTCGGCGGCCTTCTCCCCGGAGGGAGAGTGTGGCCTCCAGCCCTGCTACAGTGAGCGCAGAGTAGGTGCGGCTCCTTGGTGAAATGGGCGCCCAGGCTGAGCGCAGGCACACTGAGGGTGCCTGACTCCATAGAGTCACTGGCAAGGAGTGTGCAGGAATTCGGGGCAGCACAGGCCAGGAGTCTGCAGGACTTCGGGGCAGCACAGGCCAGGAGTCTGCAGGACGTCGTTGCATCACATGCGGCTTCGAGCCAAGTGCTTAGTCGTGCCATGCATTCACTGGCTGGTCTGATGCAGACACAGATCAGGGCCACACGGGCACTAACTGCTGCCACTCTCGCTGGTTCGACTAGGAATCGCCGGGACCCTCACCGCGCCACAGCAGCCCAGCAGTCTGTGCTTCAGCAGATTGCTGCGCATGCTTCAGTGCTGGCCCGTGCGAGTGCCAGTGTCTCGGTCGACCAGGGAGTGCCTGTGCTCTGTCAGGTTGGCAGCATTGCTGCTGCCAACACTGTCACTCCTCCACTGCAGCTGCCACCACCCGTAGGACAGACTGCTGCCGCCCAAGCAGAGTTGGAGCAGTCAGCAGCCGGGCCCTCCAGGCCCAGAGCTGGTCCAGGCCGTCCCCCAAGGGCATCTGCCGACTCACTATGTGGCCCACAGCAGCCTTCCCCCAGCCTTGCTGCAGCCACTGGGGTCCCATTGAGGAGGAGCTGCAGGGCAGGAAGGGGCCATTCGCGCAAGCGAGGCGGATCACCCTCGCAGGCCAAAAAGTAGGGGTTGTGGCAAAATGTTGAGTTTTTTATGAAGGCCGAGAAGGTTATGTGAGTTTTTTATGAAGGCCGAGAAGGTTATGTGAGTTTTTTATGAAGGCCGAGAAGGTTATGTGAGTTTTTTATGAAGGCCGAGAAGGTTATGTGAGTTTTTTTATGAAGGCCGAGAAGGTTATGTGAGTTTTTTATGAAGGCCAAGGATGATGGTCATTTTTGTTTAACTGTTTTGTTGATTTTCACCAGGTTGAGAGAGCCAGTTATGTGTCTGACTGTTTTTTGGGGGGTTTCTCTGTATTTGTTTGTCATGCGGGACGGGCACAGAGTTTGTAAAATAAAAAATTGTCTTTATTCAGATTCTCCATGTTTGCACTTTGAACTATTTGTTGCCTTGACCGCCTCAGGGTTTGCGGAGCGGCTCCATTCATGTTCTTTCAATGGCACAAGCCATTCCCTGAGAGGGGGCCTAGAACCGACTTGCAATAAGCCGCCGATGGATGGCCCTTGCACTTTGTGCCTCCCTCCTGTCTTGGTGCTCCTCCTCCTCCTCCTCTGTTGGTCCTCCAATGTCTGCTGGCAGTGGCTGAGTCCTGAGGATAGCCAGGTTGTGCAGCATGCAGCACACTACAATGAAATGGGAGACTCGCTCAGGTGAGTACTGTAGGGCTCCCCCGGAATGGTCCAGACAGCGGAACCGTTGCTTCAGCACGCCGATTGTGTGCTCAATGATGTTCCTGGTCGCTTGATGGCTGTCATTTTATCGTTCTTCAGCAGGGGTACTGGGCGCACGGAGTGGGGTCATCAGCCAGGTGCACAAAGGATAGCCCTTGTCCCTGAGAAGCCAGCCTCCTGGGTGAGCCGGGGCTTCGAAAATGTCTGCCACAGAAGTCTGGCGCAGGATGAAGGCATCGTGGCAGCTGCCTGGAAAGTGGGCATTGACAGCTGGTATGAGCTGCCTGTGGTCACACACCAACTGCACATTCAGCGAATGGTAGCCCTTCCGGTTGCGGTAATCCTCGGCATTCTGTAGAGGTGCCCGCAAAGCCACATGCGTGCAGTCAATGGCGCCCTGGACCATGGGGAAGCCCGCTATTCTTGCGAATCCCATTGCACGCTCTTGCTGCTTGTCCAGGGTCATGGGGAAGGAAATGTACTGACGTCTCCTTCTGAAGAGGGCATTCGTCACCTGGTGGGTGCAGCAATGCACCGCGAACTGGGAGATATTGGCAATGTTCCCAGTAGCGGATTGGAAGGAGCTGGTGGCATAGAAGTTGAGAGCCACTGTCACCTTCACTGCCACCGACAGAGACGTCCTGCTCCTCAGCTGTGGCTGCAGATCTCTCTGAAGCAGGTGGCAGATCTCAGTGACCACCTCCCTTCTGAATCGCAGCCTCCGAATACACAGCTCCTCAGACATGTTGAGGTATGAGAAGTGCTGGCGGTATACCCTGGGAGGGTAAGGCCTCCTGTGCCGACGGCTGTTGGCCCTTCTCCATCTGGCCATGATTGGCACTCTCTCTCGGCGTCTCTGAGCCCTTTCAATGCAATGGAGAAACCCAACGTTTCCACCCATTGCAGCCCCCATTATATGTGGCGACTCAAGGTTATGGCACTGAAAGTTAAATCCAAGTACAAAGCTCTGGCCTGAAGACAGATGTACCTGTGCGAGCGCTGAGTCAAAGCAGAAAGCTCTCTCCTTTTGTCTCTCTCCAAATCTCTCTCTCTTACACAGAAGGAGTGGAACAAAATGGCTGCCACAAAGAATGGAGGAAGAGTCCCCTTTAAATAGCGCCCCCCGCAGCGACTGGGAACCGTTCCACTCAACCAGTCGCTGGGGGCGCCAGGCGCACAGAAGGGGGGCGCCACTGAAGTTCCGGTTCGGGGCGCACCAAGGGCGTTGCACCATGAAATGACGTCAGGATCTGCGCGCGCAGCTGAGCGGGCGCTGCGGTTTTGCGCCGCCGCTAATTCTTGACTGAAGTTCGCGAGAGGCGCAGATTGCGCCGCGCCCGGGCGCTAGCCGCCTCGCGCCCCACTTCTCGGCCTCTTAAGGCACTAGCGGCTGGCGCTAACAACTGAATTTCTAGGCCCTTTTCTTTTAAACAACAACAACTTGCATCCCAAGGCGCCACACAAGAGCGATATCAATAAAATCATTTTTGACACCGAGCCACAGAAGATATCAGGACAGATGACCAAAAGCTTGGCCAAAGAGGTCGGTTTTAAGGAGCGTCTTAAAGAATGAGAGAGAGATAAAGAGATGGAGCAGTTTCGGGACACAGAGGAATCAACATGGAATCATTTATACAGAAAACGAGAAACTGAATTGCATGATAGTTTTAAAATATGACCATTGTGAATTGACCATGAACCAATGGAAATGATGTACTTTAGATTCTTCTGTAATAAATCATATCAATAATCTACATACTCCAGCTGCTCCCTCTCACCCAACCTTACTGTTAGTCCTTCATTATTGAGCAGCTCTGGAGGATACTGAATTAGTATACTCACACCTGCGTAACTCATTTCCCTTCAAGAACTCTGTATACTGAGACAATCAAAAATCCTTACAAAGCTTCTCCTCCCCATTTTTTCCCTTTGGGGATTTTCAGTTAATCCTCCTCAGGCAGATATTTTCCTCAGAATTTAATGAGAGATCTATTTGTGCTCTTAATTTCTGTATTATTCTTTCTGCATTGAAAAACTTTGACAATTGAATCCCACTCCATCAAAATTGCCGTACAATCTGCCATTTGCAATTGATTGATAATTTATGTTTGGAATTGTTCATGAATTAAACAACAACCTTTCTCGCTCGCGGCAACTTTTTACTAGGGGTTTAGATCCTGCAAAATTAACATACCTTGGTTCAGTTCAAAACCATCTGCTTTGCAAGCGGGTCATCAGTGGTTTTAGGCCCCTTTCAGGCTGTTCAAGTAACCATCCGCTTGCAAAACAACCAGTTTGTCAGCCTCGGTTCATGGGTGTGTAAGAAGTGTGATGGAATACTCTACACTTGCCTGGATGAGTGCAGCTCCAACAACACTCAAGAAGCTCGACACCATCCAGGACAAAGCAGCCCACTTGATTGGCACCTCATCCACCACATTAAACATTCACTCCCTCCACCACCAGCGTACCGTGGCTGCAGTGTGTACCATCTACAAGATGCACTGCAGCAACTCACCAAGGCTTTTCAGCACCACCTCCCAAACCCACGACCTCAACCACCTAGAAGGGCAAGGGCAGCAGGTGCATGGGAACAACACCACCTCCAAGTTCCCCTCCAAGTCACACACCATCCTGACTTAGAAGTATATCGCCGATCCTTCATCGTCGCTGGGTCAAAATACTGGAACTCCCTACCTAACAGCACTGTGGGAGTACCTTCACCACACGGACTGCAGCGGTTCAAGAAGACGGCTCACCACCACCTTCTCAAGGGCAACTAGGGATGGGCAATAAATGATGGTCTTGCCAGCGGCGCCCACATCCCATAAACAAATAAAAAAAAGAATGGAAAAAGTAGCTTTTCTGGCCCTGGCAGATTGTCACCCTGTAAAGCGCATCAACTTGCCTCTTCTGTGAGGGTGCTAAAACATTGCAGATGTGTGGGAGAGGCAAGTGGCTATGCTTTATGGGGCGAGAGCCAGCCAGGGACCTAGAAGCTGCTTTAGGAGTTGCTACATGAACAGCAGAAGAAATAGGAGCAGGAGTAGGCAACACGGCCCCTCGAGCCTGCTCCGCCATTCAATAAGAACATAGCTGATCTTCGACCTCAATGCCACTTTCCTGCACTATCCCCATATCCCTTGATTCCCTTAATATCCAAAAATCTATTGATCTCTGTCTTGAATATACTCAATGACTGAGCCTCCACAGCCATTTGGGGTAGAGAATTCCAAAGATTCACCATCCTCTGAGGGAAGAAATTTCTCCTCATCTCAGCCCTAAATGGCCGACCCCTTATCCTGAGACTATGCCCCCGAGTTCTAGACTCGCCAGCCAGGGGAAACAGCCTCTCAGCATCTACCCAGTCAAGCCCTCTAATGATTTTATACGTTTGAATGAGATCACCTCTCATCCTTCTACGCCCTAGAGAATATAGACCCATTTTACTCAATCTCTCCTCAGAGGGCAGCACTCTCATCCAAGGAATCAATCTAGTGAACCTTCGTTGCACCCCCTGTATGGCAAGTATAACCTTCCTTAGGTAAGGAATCCAAAACTGTACACAATACTCCAGGTGTGGTCTCACCAAGGCCCTGTACAATTGCAGCAAGACTTACTTACTTTTATGCTCCAATCTCCTTGTAATAAAGGCCAACATGCTATTTGCCTTTCGAATTACTTGCTGAACCTGCAGGTTCACTTTCTGTGATTCGTATACAAGGACCCCCCAATCCCTCTGAATCCCAACATTTACTAATCTCTCACCTTTTAAAAAGTATTCTGCTTTTCCATTCTTCCTACCAAAGTGGATAATTTCTCACTTCCCCACATTCGGCCACTTTCTTGCCCAATAACCTAACCGATCTATATCCCTTTGCAGCCTCTTTACGTCCTCCTCACAGCTTACTTCCCCACCTGGCAGATCTGGAGCATTGTAAAAAAGTTGGAAAATAAAATAAAAATTAAATTCGCAGTCTTCTCTTTCCTCTTACAAATCCCCACCACAATTACTTACTCGTTTTCTGGCAGGTCTCAAGGAAACCTTGGCCACTGACAACAGCGCAAGTGTTATTACTACATTAATATGAACAGGATTAAAGAATGAATGTTGTTTTTCAGATGGCCAGAAGATAAGTTACAGGAGCATTTTGGGGGTTCGTTTTAACATTTGGTGCTGGGGTGGACAATGATCGGCAGCAGATTAGCCGCCTGCACCACACCTCGTCCATTGACTTCCCACTGAAGTCAAGGAAAATCAGGCAGGATTTGTAACGGTTGGCCAATTCCACCACCGCCAGATCTCCGGGACGCTGGTGAAAGTTAAAATTAACCCCTTTGTATCTTCTTTCCCTGCACTGTGAAAACACACGGTATCAGGTGAAGACAGTCCAAAATTTCCATCTCCCTGCTACACTGTGGCTTTCCTCTGACTGCTCCAGTTCCCGATGAATTATATTCCCTTCTTCTAACTCTCTCTGTCCTGAGACTTATCCTAATTAGGTCTATTCATGACATGTTTTTCCGTAGCTTTAACCCTGTAAAATTTGTGCAATCCTGAAGCTGTGGAACTGGTCTTTGTGTGGAAGTTTCCTTTAGACTAACTGGGGACCTGGATAATTCCCTTGAGGGAAATGGATGCAGAATCTTCACCTGCACTTTCAGTGCTTGGATGCAAACACCATATCGAACAACCAGTTTACCAGGCAAAAGAAAACATTTGGTCCAGAAATTAGACCAGCCCCATGAGACCACAGGGCAATAATGTACATCTAGTCACCACTACACTGCCATGGATTTGATTCGCTCTGGGAGAATACCTGGGAAATTGGGTTTGGGAACTGAACTGGACTCAGAAAGCTAAAATCATACAAAGAGAGCTTGGCAAGGTTTGTGCTTGCTGGTCCTAATCATAACTGGGTCCATTATACAGCCAGCATATTGATCATCTTAACACATGTTCAAGAAGTGGGTACACTGCTGAAAATACTCAAACTTGGTCAGAAGTAACGAATATAAAAAAGACTTGCATTTCTATAGCGCCTTTCATGACAACCGGACGTCCCAAAGCGCTTTACAGCCAATGAAGTACTTTTTGGAGTGTAGGCACTGTTGTAATGTGGGAAACGCAGCAGCCAATTCGCGCACAGCAAGTTTCCACAAACAGCAATGTGATAATGACCAGATAATCTGTTTTTAGTGATGCTGATTGAGGGATAAATATTGGCCCCAGGACACCGGGGATAACTCCCCTGCTCTTCTTTGAAATAGTGTCATGGGATCTTTTACATCCACTGAGAGAGCAGTCGGGGCCTCGGTTTAACTTTTCATCCTAAAGACGGCACCTCCGACAGTGCAGCACTCCCTCAGCACTGCACTGGAGTGTCAGCCTAGATAAACGATAAGAAAACTCTGGAAAATTCCTATCCAACCTTCTCAGGCAATCATAACCAGCCCATTATGTATTGCCTGTTCTTTCATTGCTCACCCACATGTACTATGTATATACCTCTTTCGTAATGAAAAGAAGGAAATATTGAACTCTGCCAATTAATAATCCAACCCTGATAGGTATCTTGGGATCTTTTACGTCCACCTGAGAGAGCAGACGGGGCCTCAGTTTAGCATCTCATCTGAAAGACAGCACCTCCAACAGTGCAGCACTCCCTCAGTACGGCACTGGAATGTCAGCCTAGCGTTATGTGCTCAAGTCCCTGGAGTGAGATTTGAATCCACAACTTTCTGACTCAGTGTGCTACGAACTGAGCCACAGCTGACACACACTCAAGATATTCAAACCAGAAAGGAAAATAAATCCCTGACTATACTGGGACACCTGTCTGTCAAACTCAAGCACTTATTCTTTCTGTTGCTCGCTAGAATTTGTTCAATTCCTGTGAAAATAGAGAGGGGACTGGGTGCACATCCCTGTTGAAAATATATCCTTTGAGAGAACTTTTCTGTTATACAAGGCAAACTGGAAATGCATGATAAGGTGTAAGCTCTATTGTGGGACAGTAGGATCTCCAAAACACAGAACATTTCCCTCTGCTCTACCATAGTATGGTATGCCTCAAAAGTGCTCATGTTTGAGGTGGTAACCTTCCTCCTTTGGTTTGATGTATGAAGAGCAAGCTGTTTACACATATCCAGTGGGATTATACAGATGATGGGTTATACACAAGGTGGACAACTCTGGTTGGATGTCTTCCCGGAGATTTGAATCAAATAACTTTCCAATTCCACCTGTCCTCCCAGTCAAACAGCCTTTGCTTCCCCCCCATCGCCTGTATTTTTTATAACCTATCAATGAAAGTGTTCAAAGAAAATTTAAAAAAAACACCATTTTTTAAAAATGTGAATGGAGCGAGACTTCCCGGTGTAGGACCCCCTGCCCCTTGCTCCACCTTTTTGCCATCACTTGCCTTGGGTAAGGGATGGACAGAGATTCTGCCCTGTACAGGGTAGATAGTAAACTCCCAGAAGCAGTGGAAACCCAACACAACTGGGTGTCTGAAATAAAAACAGGAAATGCTGGAAACACTCAGCGGGTCAGGCAGCACCTGTGGAGAGAGAAACAGAGTTAACGTTTCAGGTCGATGACCCTTCGTCTTTCAGATGAGACGTTAAACCGAGGCCCAGTTTGTCCTCTCAATACATAAAAGATGCCATGGCACTTTTTTGAAGAAGAGCAGGGGAGTTTTCCACGGTGTTCTGACGAAGGGTCATCGACCTGAAACGTTAACTCTGTTTCTCTCTCTCCACGGAGGCTGCCCGGCCTGCTGAGTATTTCCAGCATTTTCTGTTTTTATTTCAGATTTCCAGCAGCCGCAGTATTTTGCCTTTTGTGCAACTGAGAGTCTGCTGTTTTCCGCGGAGGAAGGGGGAGTCTATCAGTTTCCCATCGGAGTTACGGCTGGAGAATGACGGAACCCCCATGGAATTTTAAACCCGAGAACTGTAAAATGGAGTCTGAATAATGTCTGCGCACTCTGGTCCAACTATCCCCCACCGTCTGACCATTTCAGCTGAAGATTTGCTCTCGACTCCCCACGCACAAGGGGAGATCGAATAGTTGAACAAAAACTTACTGCATCAATTAAAGATTTAAATTAGGCTGCCTGTGTAAGAATTAATAGAAAGAATC